>NW_021634853.1:0-63077 GCF_004799145.2 Neltuma alba | reverse complement strand
TTAAATGGAACGCCCACCTGCAGGAACAAAGACTGTGTAGTTAATATTCATGCAGTGCCTAACCCACTAAGATATGTCGCTTAAAAGCTCATGCCCAAATAAAAACTCAAAAAATTCAATGGAAGTATTTTAAGAAATTAGCGGATCATGCTCAGAGGAATGCATTTTTAAGCTAACCTCATCAGACCATATAGCAAAGGCTTCATCATCATCTTTATAAACACTAATCCACAATCTGTCGGCTTGCAAACCAAACCTGTAAGTAAATGAATAAAATGCTTTTTTTTTTTTTTAACATTCTGAAAAAACAACTACTCAAAAAGGCAACAACTTATCTCCTTTTTCATAATGAATAACAGATATAATACAATTAGGTCAGAATGTTATGTGCATAAACAAGAAACATGAGCTTTGAAGAATTACACTATTAAAAATGACACGATTGATGTTATTCATATGTTCTAGACTTTCTAATAATCTTTGGAAACCTGGTCATTGCTTCTTGTTAAAACCCTCACAATATAACACCATCAAAAGGTTGCATTCAACAGGCTAGGTAATACAGCTATTTGAAGACCAAAAAGTTAATTGTAGGCCCATACGTCAAATGAAAGCAACCCAAAAAATTGCATATTGATCTGCTTTACAGCCACGTCATGTTTTTCTGAATTTAAAAGTGGAGTTCTGCAGTTCAATTGAAAGAAGTGTATTCAGCGTGGGTTTTTTTTTTTTTTTTAATTTTTTTTTCATCTTAAAGTGGATATTGTCTCCAAAACTTGTTTTTCAAGAAGAGCAATTTAATTCCAATCTTCTCAACCATTTACTGTACGAAGAAAACACAGAGCATAGTTCAGCAAATTAGATGACATCATAGCTTACTCTATGGTTGAAAGTGAAAGTCCCACGCCCATTTATTGCTTCTTTTTTGAAGTAATCGCCAAAGCTGAAGTTTCCAAGCATCTCAAAAAATGTCTGATGTCGAGTCGTTCGGCCTACATTCTCCACATCATTTGTTCGTATGCACCTTTGTGCAGTTGTCGCACAAGGTACCTCTCTCGGAACCTAAGCACAATATGCTTATACAGTTGAAACTTGATACTGCCTCTGGTCCTTGCAAACTTTTCGATTGTAATAATAGAAATTTACATTAACAGTGCACAATATTCAAACCTTTCCCAGAAATATAGGCTTGAATTGAAGCATTCCCGCTATAGTCAGGAGAACTGTGGGATCATCAGGGACCAGAGAAGCGCTAGGAAGGACCTTATGACCGCGGGAAGCATAAAAAGTAAGAAATTTATAGCGAATGGAATCTCCACTCACAGGGTTGTCCTTCAGTTTTTCCACAACAAGTTCTTCAGTAAACGGTGGCGATGACGCTGAAAAGCCACGCGGTAACTATCACAACCCTTAGACATCAAAGATAAGGAGCATTAAGAAAGATTAAGGCTATTTACATGACTAACTATAGCAACCTGATGTGCTCCTCGCACGGAACAGCAAGCCACGTCGTTCTCTAACAGTTCGAGTACCGGGCAACAATTTGCTAGAACATGGAAATGATAAAGCTTCTGTTACAAAGCCTGCGTTAATGCCAAGTAGGTTAGGATTGATATCAAGTTGCAGAATCAGCCGAAGAAGGACATATTTAATAGCAAAGATAAAGAAAGGAAAGAAGTCCAAAGACGTATCAGAGAGTTGCTTTGTGATGTATCCAGTTTTGTCATTTCATCCTAGGCTCTGTCAAGTTAAATAATCTTCTTGCATAAAATGAAAAAATAAAAAAAGGAATAAACTGCGTCTTATTAATACAAGTCCCTGAAGTATCAGTAAACGGCAAGCAATCTTAGGAGTCATGGAAAGATTCAAGTCGCTATTTTCACAACTGAAATCCAGTAGTCGACGAACAAGCACCAAGGAAGAATGGGGAAAAATTCATTTGAGAGAAGTAAGCCTTCAACTGTCAACACGCAAATGGCTTCGCTGCTTACGAAACGAATAGAGCTCAGTCGATGAGCACACGTCCTCAGATGCCAGAACATTAGGTTATAGAATCATCCGCGGTGAGAGAACTAAAAGGAAAACTGAAGAATTTAGTGTAGAAATTACCAACGGAGAGCGGAAATTTGCGGCTTCGGGCGGGTAAGTAAAGAATGTTGATACTGGGAATGAAGTGGAAATAGGATGTGGCAAGAGATCATTCGGGGGAGAATGTAGAATCTTTAAGTTTTCCATGGCCGCAAACTGGATTATGCGTTGAAATTGGCGGTTAAATCCGTTGGTATGATGGGAGAGGATAAGCCTTATTTGAGAGCTAATCCAACCATTTCGAGCATGGAGACGCAGGCGGACGGAGGCCCAGTTTAGCGTGGCCTCCACCTCACCACACAGACCTCCTACTGCACTCGTGGGAAAATGTCACGGAACTTAGAAATTGGAACCTAATAAATTAACTTTAAATTTCTTTCTCAACCAGATTAATAAATTTTCTGCCCCTTATGGAAGTTTTGTAATAAAATGGTTAATTGTCCCTTTTTTTGGGGAAAAAAACTCCCTCCACCGCTAACGGATGGAGCTCTAGTGGAAGTGGTGAATAGCTAGAGAATTACTATTTGGAATG
Source organism: Neltuma alba (assembly GCF_004799145.2). Taxonomy (NCBI): domain Eukaryota; kingdom Viridiplantae; phylum Streptophyta; class Magnoliopsida; order Fabales; family Fabaceae; genus Neltuma; species Neltuma alba. The sequence continues at coordinate 60,457 of NW_021634853.1, read as the reverse complement.
AATAATCTTGAAATTAATGACTATTTTACTTTAAGCTACATTTTTACTTATATGAAATGATAATAAAAGATGGATAATGATAGCCATTACTTTAAAAAACTAGGTTGGGGTTTTAAGTATTAGTGATAACCTAAATATTAAAGACTACTTTAAAACAACTTTAATTACATAAAATCATAACAAAAGTCTCAATTGTGTCAACTATATTTTGACAAGTTAGTTTTTGATTTAAAGTGTTAATGTGATAATTTGGGGACCAGTAACCACTTCACTTTAAGAAATAACCTATACACCAGGTGTGGTAATATTGGAGATTTTACATAAAGTTTATTTGTTGAATCCGGAGTAGCTCACATTGGTGGTTCAATTGGAAGAACGATCTATCCTTTTAAATAGATATCACACATACTGCCTCTGGTCCTAATTATTAATTATAAGATCTAGTTGACTAATTTGAAGAAATAAAAAAAAAGAAGTTAAATTAGTTACTTGTAATAAATAGGTATTGTCTTTTCTAATTATAAGATTTAATTAAATGTGTTGGCTAAAATTATCATTGTTAGAAGGACTACCTTAGAAAAAAAAATATAAATATGAGAGACAAAATAGATTTGGGTCTTATATTTAGAACAAAATAAAAGTTAAACAAAAGTTTTATATTAAGAACTGGAGATAGTTTCATTTATGAGGATATAAGTAAAATTGTTACTGTATTTATTAAAATGAAGAAGTCGGTCTCAAAAGTTGCTTCCTCCCCGCTTATTCTTAGGTCATTGGAGCTCCATGGCCAATATCGAAGCTCCGGCTGCTGGGGGTGGGGTAACGACTAGAATTCTAACGGCCGACAATAAAGAGTTTAAAAAACGCCATAGGCAATTAAGTTAATTCATAACAAAACTTTAATTTTAGGATAGTTCTCATAACCTCTGCAATAGTTAGGCTATTTCAAGGTCATAATTTGAGATACATGCAGATTCAGTGGTATTTTTCCATCATTCTTTCATGAAAAAAAAAATCATCTAATTAATGCGGATGAACGCAACTGATGGTGCTCACGCACAAAGCTAATGCATTATTGGCAATATTTGATTTTATTCTGGTGACTACGGACTAATCAAAGCATAAATATTTGACAGATCAATGCCATAACAATGAGGAACAGATGGACAATAATTTCACGCCTGCTTATATGATTGTGTGTTTCTCTTTTTTCGCAAATTTAAGTGACTGTTCCAACCAATGTATTTTTTCTTGGACCATAATTGTTTAAGGGTGTGTTTGAAATCACATCTGGACTTTCAAATTGACTTCTCTACTGGCAAAAGAAGCTTTTTTGATTTGGGATGTGTTTGGAATCACATTTTTGCAATCTAACTTCTGTCACTGATACGGACTTATACAATAAGCTCAAAAAAACTGCTTTTATCCCATCTGACTTCTGTAAAAGTCAGATTAAAAAAAAAAATTGCTTTTCCACCACTAATCCAAACACAGCTTAAAAAAAAAAGAGGCGTGTATTCAATAAAATCAATACTTTATTTTTTATTAAAAATAATCCTATTTAAGATATTATCATATATTAAATGTAATAAATTTTATGTTATGAAGTACTAAACTCTTATGGTGGATGACTGAATAAAATCAATATGATGCTGCAGCGCCCCTCCTGACCCCAAAATGTCGATGAATAATGCCTGACAAGTAGACACCTAAGCTTCGTGGCCTCAAAGCCTAAGGAAAGAAGTGCACACATTAAAACGAGTGGTGGTCAAAACGAGTGGTGGTCAGCTGGCATACAAGCCCTAGAGTACGCAATGCCTACCCCCTAAATTATGTTAGCTTGTTGGGAAAACACGTAATAAGGACCACGAGCCCAACTGCGATTAATGAAAGATTGCACATGGCAATGCGCCATATCAGCACAACAGTGCGGACAACACAGTACATGGAGCTTGTGTACTTGCGTGCGCACTATATATTTATATACCTCAAACCGGACTAATAACCACACTCCACAACCTCAATCAGCGAGTGTTGTGCATGGCCAGGTTCCTCCTCCTGCTCTAGAGCTGTTTATCAGTGAGTCACTTCTTCTAATCATTAAAAAATAACCATGGTCAGCGCGAAAAAGCTTGCCAATATGGCAAGAAAGTGGCAGAAGATGGCGGCTGGTAAGCGTAAGAGGATATCGTACAAAAGAGACGGCGTGGACTTGTATTCTTCAGAGGCAAACGACGGCCATTTCGTGGTTTACAGCATAGATCATAAGCGATTTGTGCTTCCCCTCAAGTATCTCAAAAGCAGCGTCTTCAAGGAGCTGCTCAAGATGTCTGAGGAAGAGTTTGGACTGCCTTCCAACGGACCTCTTGTGCTGCCTTGTGAAAGCGTCGTCTTGGAGTATGTAATCTCGTTGGTCAAAGAAAGAGTCCCGGAACATGTAGAGAAGGTCTTAATCGCTTCAATGGCTACATGTCACGGCCTTGCGTCGTCTTCTCTTGCTCCCGCACAACCCCACCACCAACCCATAATCCGTGGCTATTAGAGAGATTTCGATGCTTTTCTCTGCATGTAATGTCTAGATTGCAGATCACAGACCTATGGAACTTCAGCTGGGCCTTCAAACCAGTGCTGTAATAAAATCCCAGAATCGTAGTTACGCGCTTATCACTCTTTTGTTTTAAATGGTTTGACTCGGGCTAGTGACGTTTGTCCTTTGGCACACACGTACTTGATTATAAACGACCCCCGAAACAATTCAACCCGAGAAATTTAAACTGCTAAATAAAGGTCATTGATCGAGTTTCTACCACAAATCCCACTTCTGTGTCAAAACTACTTATTCACATCTTTTAGTTTGGATATATATTGGATAATCGAAAAATAAGAAGAATGCGTAGGGCCTCCTCAGGATCTGCCCTCTAGAGGTGGTCGCAAAGAAATTCAGAATTCACGGTCGTGAGCTATCCCCGATTAGTGTAAAAACGATACGATCGGCGAGGCGCATGGATGCCGGTACTTCAAAATCTTGGACTGACGTCTCTGCAGCTTTCTCCAAGAGTTCGTCACCCAGAACAGACACTTGGATTTTTTTTCTTTTCTTTTGCTGTTTGGGGGGTTCATGCACAATTTTATTCATTCTAGTTCTTAGGCATAATCAACTTCTGGGTTTTCAGTGGCCGCGGAGAGAAACTTTTAAACGTTGACATTCTGCTCACTTAAAAATAAATAAATCGAATTTATAAGAAGCAATGTGAGAGAGAGAAACTCTGTGTACCATTGCACGTACCAAAATATCAGCGAGTGTTTATCAACGCTTAAAAGTTTCATAAGGAAAGTGATTTTTCAATATCAAATCACTTAATTAAAAAGCCATGCATTAGTCACGATGGTATGTAAATAACATGACAGATATTATTGTTATAAAAAAGAAAACATGACAGATATTATAATTACAATCATTAATGATCAGGAATCATGTCTTCAAAAAATAATTATATGCTTTGTCTTGAAAAGAGCCTTTTTTTCCCCCATAAGAAACTAACTTGATACTCATCCGATCCTACATATAAGACTTATTTCTTATATTTATCAACTTTTTTTAAACTATCCCTATGTATACTCTCTCAATCATAATCAAGTGGCAAAGGAAGGGAGAATATTAAATAAGATGATTATAGTGTTTTACGAAAAACATATCATATTTCCTATAATTAATTAACTTACATAATTTTCTTAATCTATTCAAATTAGTTAACTAAATCTTATATTAAAGAGCGGAGAAGTACTACAAAATATCATAAAAGAACATCCGGGAAAAATAAGAGAGTTCTTCTCAATAATTAATTTCATGTATAAGATTAGGAAGCAATTTTTTAAATCTTCGAGATTAGGAAATCCATAAAAGGGAGTAGAGTCATAGCAAGAAGACCAATGTCTGTTTACCCTAAGGAGGAGCTATCATTAAGCAAATTGGCAATGCACGGGATCTCCCCCCCCCCCTCCCTCTCTTCCCAGATATACAATGCAAATTATATTAAATAATTATGGAATTTGCATAATTCACTTGTTAATCTCCTTTACACATGATGAGGGGCTAAATTATCCTCATTTGAAAGTGCATGGAATCAATGAACTCGTGCATATGGCTTGCATAATATATACAAAACAGAGAAACACATGCAATATTTTTATTTACCGTAATCTCCATCCCTAACAATCTCAAGCCGCAGCAAAATCTCCTTCCAACAAATAATTAGACAAAAATGGGGCAAGCGGAATAGGGAATTTTTTTTTTTTTTTAACCACAAGGAATAGGGAATATAGGAGGTACTGAAATAATGACCACACCACATGAAACATATGGGCATAATGAGAAGTATGACTAAGCATGAACGTTTGCCGTGAGTGAGTGGTCCAGCTAGACAACTTTACAAGAGAAGATAATCTGAGGAGGATAATGGCTTCGGGATGCAGCGGAGAAACGGTGGGATTTTCATCAATGAGGTCAGAAATACGTACGTACTCCGGTGTCCCACAGGGTTTTCTAAATACCCCGGATATCCTAACTTAAATAAATCCGATTATCTTAAAATAATAATAGAACAATCCTAATTGCATTTCCATCACTCATTCTGTGGCCATGATACTTTTGCATGTACACATCACAACGATCGACTACAATGAAATCTGACATAGCCGGAAAGGGCAAAGATAAACCATATCATTTTATTCAGACTCCTATCAGGTGAATATACAAGCTATGCTGTAGGTAATACATCCCACGTAAATGATATATTCATGAACTGCCGAACCAAATGAGAGCTCTCTATAAATCTGCCTTCGGTTACAAATTGGTCATTCACTCGGCAATCTGCAAATGCAAGGAAATGAGTTAGCCAGATTTAGTTTTGAATCAACGAACCAACGAAGTTTCATAACATAAACACACCTAAAAGCCAAAAATAAATAAATAAATAAAAGAAACAAAGACAGAAATTTGTAAATCAAGACAGTAGTAGCAAGCAAAACATGAACATTAACATTCTGAAGCATCCAAAAGGCCCTGGAATTCGCATCCAACCAAACATATATTGCAACTTACTTGATTAAGAGGATTGTCGGGAGATTTCTTCCATAGCTTCCATATCATGTCCTTATATTGAGTGTGTGTAAGGCCCGGTTTCTCTTCCTTCAACTTAGGAAGCTCAGCCTCTTCAAAGGCCTGCACCATTAAAAAGAGAGCACACCAGTGACAAAAAGAACTCAGGATACAACTCAAGAAGTAGCCAGTCTATCAGTAAACTACTCCCCTAGCAGAAGCATGTTCGAGATTGCTGATCAGAACAGAAAAATAAACCACGGCTTTTGTTTGCAAATTAATTGCATTTCATAAAGAAGCAGATGTAGTGCATTAAGGGATTGATAGGTAAGGCAGTTTGGGAGTAGTAGGGCTGGTTTGTGGGATTGTTTGAGCATCTGAACAATGGATTCAATATCCAAGGTTTAGGATTTAATGCAATGGAATGAGTAAAGATGGTTTAAAACCATCCCAAACCATTACAATACCATTTAAGAACCGCTCCAAAGTCCAAATTGGGAAGGTTTGGGTTCTTTATAAGTTTTCAAGCACGTTTAGTCTCGCATTGGAAACATCCAAAAACACGGATTTGGCAGTTTCCACGTAAACCAAGCATGCCCTTCATTTGTTTCAATATTTTTAAGATGGTTAACATCACAAAGATAATGTTTCAAATTCAACCCTTCAATCCCATCCCACCTCATTTATCAGAATTGTAACATCTAATCAGTGGGGAGCAGGATATCACCGTTTCCCCACAATAAACTTCAAGTCAATGAAGCGGCTTGTCCTCACCCATCCCACTTCACACCTCCATTCATAATATTAGAATAGAATGACAGCTTCAAAGTTTTATCCCTAAGTAAGTAAATTCCATTATTCGAAGATCCGTGTCGTTGCATCATTATTCAGAAATTCAGCTAACCAACAATGTTAAAAGAATTTGTACTCGAAACAAAAGCCAAATCAATGCACCCTGGAATATAAAACCCCATTGTTCACAAACTCAACCAAACAGTCCCTGATGCGATGAGCAACAGCTCAATATACCACTCTACTCTTCCAGCCAACAAGTAAAAGCAGCAATTACTAAAAGGCCAAAGCAATGCATTAAAATCAACCAAATTAGTTCATGAGACGTTCATTTTGCTCACAAATTATTATTACTGCTTCTTTAAAAAAGTCGTTACTCTTATTTCGTCAACCATTGCAATAAAACCAACCAAATTAGTTCAAGAGATTGATTTAACACGTACAAGCGACACCATCCATTTAATCAATAATCATAACATATTTCCGATCATACAATATACATTGCAGCGTGAGTGAAGTTAGTCTAAGCCCAAACTCACAGAACCACAAGCATGTTGTAAAACAAACTAAACCCGGAATTTATAGTAGGGACTTGGGAACTACGTTATATTGAAATTGGCAGTGGTAATAATGAATAAATGAAAATCAAACAAACCTTGAAGGAGGCCTTTAGGCGCCTCTCCGGATGCCTATCAACCGGCAAGTTATCAGTGACACTCATCTGAGCGATGGCATCCTCCACAGTCCTTGCTTCGATGATAGAATCGTCACGATTGGTATTCGTCACGAGCACCATCCTCTCATATTCTTCCTCCGCTGCAGTGCGGGCCTGCCGCTTCTTGGCCTCTTCCGCCTTCTTCTGAATTTCCGCCTGCTCTTTCTCGCGCTGCCTCCGGAGCTCAGCATCCGTCACCTTCGGCACCGGTATAGAGACCCGGTTGGCCTTCTTGTCAGGCTTTCTCATCGAATTATCAATTTCCTTCTCCTCCATCTCGGCTAAGCGACGTGCCTCAGCCCGTCGAGCGGCAGCTTCGGCTTTTTTCTCGGCCTCTTCCTCACGCTTCTTAGCAGCACGCGATTTGGAGCCCTCAGCTTCTCGCCAATAGTGATCCTCCTTTTCGCGAGCCTCGCGTTCCTTACGCTCGGAATCGACCGCGCTCTTACGAGACCTGGCGGCCTCAGCCTTGCTGTTAACGCCCATCTTCTTCGGCATCTTTACGGCTTTAGGGTTCGAATCCTCTACGGCGATCGCGACTACAACCACCGTAAAGCGTCGGACAAGTGGTAATGATTTGGAACACCAATTCTGTTTCACCTACCTTGCCGTTCTAAGTTTCGCATATGATGAAAGAAAGAAGAGGATATGGTGATCGCAGGAATTTATTCTCGCTAGCTCTGTCAGGGAGATTTTTTTTTTTGCCCCCTCCTCCCCCGTGAGTGAGAAGAATTCCATTCGAATGATCCAGAGACTTGAAAGTATCGTGAGCCCGCTTATTCTGACTGGTAGAAGCGATCTAAAACGAAGCCTGTCGTTTACAGCCCAATTTCTATGGCTATCTTTTTCGTTTGGGCCCTAAAAACGTTATACTGCGAGTTTGGATAAGGTCGACATTTTCAGGAAATGTACGCACCCAATGCATATTATCTAAGCCCTAAGCCCTAATAGAAGGAACTAGCCATTTACAGTAGTATGACATGAAGGTTTAAATTTTTATTAGGAAAAAGTTTTATATTTAGTGTCCTATAGTATCTCGAATATGATTATTTCTAACAACAAAAATTATCTGAGCCCTTCAGATTTTTTTTGGACCACGGAGTCCTGCTGAGCTAGTATAACCATGCCAGATCATTTTTACTCCGTATTTTAAATTTAAATTTCAATCATAGTTGAGTCAATTGATTATGACTTCTGAGAAATTTGATGTTATGTGAGAAAACATATCTTATGAAAAATAACAATCAAAGATTAAATATGAAGTTTCCGGTTTGATCATATGGACCAATTGAATCCACGTTAGTGTTTTACTTGATGTTTTTCACGTATGACTTGCTTTTTCTTGCCAGCGAATTTTCATGTATATATCACTTGGTAAGTCTTCAGCTTGGGAATAAAATTGTAGTATTAGCCTGAATAAGTTATTTTGATTTTGATTCATGTATTAGATTTAGATCTTATTTATAATTTATATAGAAATCAGTCATGGGGTTAAGTCTGTTTTTAAACTTAATGTTACAACTCATTTCGTATTTTATATTTATCATTTTTTTAAACTAATTTATCTAACTAATAAGTTTACTTATAATTATTTTAGTCAAGTTATATCATATTTATTATAATTAACTAGATTTTATGTCTTTTCGAATCTCTTTCAAATTAATTAAATACTCCTCCGGTCCTTAATATAAGACCCATTTAACTAATTTGATTAGATTAAGAAAGTTAGGTAAGTTAGTTAATTATAAGAAAAGTGACACATTTTTCCTAAAACACCACAATCATCTTTCTTAATACCCCCTCTCTTTCTTCTACTTGATTATGGTTGAGAGAGTATACATAAGGGTAATTTAGAGAAAATTAATAAATATAGAAATGAGTCTTATATTTAGGACTAAAACCATTCAACAATTGGATCCTATATTAAGGACAGGAGCAGTAGTACTTATGGCGTGTCTCTTTCTTTCTTTGAGATGCATTTGATATGCCCCAGTCCCACGGCCAGAACAAACAATTAACTTAATAGACTGTGAGCAGATTATTGATAAATTTGTTAATTTTTAATCACAAAAACAAAGAGAACATTTTGCGACTGGAAAAATATTAGTCGTGCTCTCATCTTGATTTTGAAAAAGGTCTTGCCCTTTCTTTTGATAATCTATAATGTGTATTAAGCTCGAGTCTTGATTCACCTAATATGAAACCAAGCACATAACGCAATATTTTTAAAATACTCAACCTGAATCTTTAAAATTAATGTCATGTCATGACTTCAATATAATATAAAAAGACTTTTTTTTTATCAAAATATAATATAAAAAGACTGATCCCTGCATAGACTGCATGAATAAATCACGTGCTTCAAGTATGCCAGAGTTGACGTACAGATATTTCTGTGCCCATGAGGAAGAATCGACCGAAGCCCATAGCATCGGCATATTTGACAACTGAATCTACCTCATTTGTGATGCAAAAGCAGAATAGAAAATGACGACGATAGATAAACCAAATCAGCATGGTTGCCAACAGCGGTAAAAATATGCTGGTAAAAAAAAATTAACAGCGGTGAAAATATAAACAAATATAAAGATATATATAAATTATTATTTCTTCTGGTTGTAAATTTAAAACCCATTTTATAATATTATTTACACTATAAAATAAGTTTCGGAGAATATTTCAATTTCAATATGGTTCCCGTCATGTGCTTGCAGCCAAGCATTCTGAGTCTATGCTGTCCTTTCGACACGTATCCAATCCTTTTGCATCAGAAGCGTCCACCGGAGAAGCAAGGCTCCAGGTTTTTGGTGAAGGGACCAGAAGCGGGTCAACTTCAAGTTGGTCCTTAGCTTTTATAACGTGCTTTTGACCATTATGACCTCACAAACAACTCTCCAGCAACCAACACCACTCAATTCGGATAAGATAGCAAAGCGTCCAAGTTTAGGTGACGGTAAATACTGCCTCATTTAGCGGCGTTAATCATCATGCAATCTATGATTTTCCATAGTACATGGGGTTTGAGGACGTTTGACTGGGAGTCAGCATGCCCGCCGCTTCATCGGCTCCAAGGGCCGCTTTTCTACGGCGGTGTGATCATCTATCTCCCATGACCCCGAGGACATGCGACGCCGGGTTTCCTCGTCCCCCGCGTTTATCTATTAATTAATCTTATCATCTTATATGTGATATGGTAATTTAAAAATCAAATCCCCATATCATGGTTGTGGATGACCATTTATTTAATTTATATCCTCGCGCACCGACCCACTGTGTTACACATGGATGTCCCAGAACTGCACGCCAAAGCACAGTTTCTCTCTCTCTCTCTCTCTCTTCCTTCCCTCCTTCGCTTTCATATTCACTTCTGTGATGATATGATCTATCCTTCCTTCTCTTTTATTACAGTGCCCTCCGCTACTTCCTCCATGGCAGCCGGCACTTCCCTCAAGTTCAAGGACAAGGAAGACAAGTATTGCACTCCGGCCGTTCGTTAAAACTGTTCCTTGGTTGCAAAATAAAATAAATTTCAGAATAATATATTAAACATGCATCCCTTAATGTACAGATTTTGTTGATATATATATACGTATGTATGTATAAATATACATGCACCGTGACCATAGATTCCGTTATCCTTTCTCAACGAACATAATAAATATACGGTCGTCACAGGGCCCCCCCCCAAAGCTGTTGGGTCGGGTGTTAATTAATTTCGCGTTAATTTTAAAAGCCGAAGCCATGTGTGCAAATGTGAAGCGAAGCAGAGGATGTGAGTCATTTGATTGAAGTGTACAGGGGGTGTCCTATATCCAGGACTGTGGGCACTCGCCCAGAACATGCCACTTCCATCCTTTTGTTGTTCCCAAATTTCGGCCAGCACTGCTTTGTTATTCCCAGTACCCTGACTTTGGTGGGAACCAGCACGTTCGATCTGATGGTGCAGCCGGCATTCTATCCTAATTAACATAAATATTCCACTCCCATCACGTGTTTGGTAAAATCAGAGATCGCCTGGCTAGTACGAGAGCTTAGCGACCACGACGCCGTTCGACAGCGCATACACTCCCGCCCGATGATAATAAAAAAATAATAAATATTACTAAAATAAAACGACAGCTTTGGGGATTCATGAATGAGGATAAACTCGCCAACATTTTTTTACCTATTATAAACATTTTTAATAGTAGGAGTTTCCATTCAAAGTCTGGGTTTCGGTTTTCTTTAAAACCCACGCTAATTCTTGCTCTTTAATACTGCTATTAATCTTTTTTTTTTTTTTTGCACTCTGCAAATTCCGAATCCAATCACTCCCTCGTAAAAGATCCTTGTCCCTTTTTTTCTTTTATGCTTTTGCTTATAAAATAGCCCTTCGGTTTCTTTCTGATTGAATGGCGATGGAGGATAACGAGAGCCGAGCCAGCGGAGTGCAGGAAACATCGTCGTCCCCCGCTCAAAACCGGCAACAGAGACAAAAACTTGAAGTGTACAATGAGGTTCTTCGTCGCCTCAAGGATTCCAGCAACGACGAGGCTATGCAGCCTGGCTTCCACCATCGGCTCTGGGCTCATTTCAACCGCCTTCCGACACGGTTCCTACATTTTTACCCGACCTGTTTCCACCTCATCTTTTCTCTTTCTTTCATATTCTCCCTTTACTTTTGCTCTCTTTATCCATCTATTCAATTTGGTATTTCGGACGTTAGTCCCGTACTGGCTGCCTTAAAGCCTCCTTCAAATTTTATATCTGATGATGATGGCTATAATACTTTTTAGAAAAGATAAGAAGAAGAAAAGAAAACGATCGAGAGAATTTCCAGTTACTTCATGGCTTCTAATACGTGAGAGCGAACTATTTTTCCTCTCGGGTTCAATTGCCTATTTCTCTTTCAATCCCCTGCGAGATTGTTGTGAGCTCTGTTTTCTTGCTGCGAGATCTTCCGTTAGCATTATACTTCATGTTTCGTTTTGAGAAATCTGGTGGGATGCATTTCACAGTTATGCGTTGGATGTGAATGTGGAAAGGGCTGCCGATGTTCTGATGCACAAGAGATTACTGCATTTGGCACATGATCCTGCTAATAGACCTGCGATTGAAGTTCGGCTGGTCCAGGTGGGCGCTCTTGATTTAGTTAATCGTAGCTTGTCTGTTCCTGATGCTTGGAACCAACATGATTGCACTTCTTAGCGTTTTCACGTGGTCATGCGGCATAATTTCTCATGGCATGCTTTAGACTCCAGTTAGTCGTAAATTATTATCTGATTATGCAGTGTAAACGTATGTCCGTGCTCAATAAATGTTCTACATTCACTCTGGAGTACGTAGCGAAGCTTCTCCTTCAGAGCGATGTGATCTCATTTTTGGTTGACCGTGTTCAGAATTGGGTTTCGGACGGGCACTGCGTCTAATGTAGTCACCTCTACATTAAGATAAAGAATACATTACAACGATCTAACCTCTGAAGAGTATTCAGGTCAAAAAAACCTCTGAAGTGTGCGAGTGTCATTGGGTATCCTACGGAATAACATATTCTATGGATTATAACCTTAAAAATAAAACAAAAAAGGAATATTTTTTAATAATAATGCCCATTTTTTTGGGGTTCGTGAACTAGTCTATTTTTGTTTTCTTCATTATATGATTTAACGTGATTGCTTTTAGTATTAAGTGTAATGGTGAGAAGTGAAAATCTATAGAACAATAACTTGATTGCAGGTTCAACCCATATCTGACGGGAACTTAGCTGATTCTGTCCATTCAGAAGCTCCTGGTAAAGAAGCCGGTCAAATATCTTCAAAGCACTCAGGGAGACAGAGGTATTATTTTCTTACCTTCTTGTTGGTCTTTTGAGGCTCTAGAAGAATTTTTAGATGAAATTATCTTAAAACTCCAGTTCAATATATATATAAAGCTGTACTGATTAAGCATGTTAGAGCTTGATGCCTGTATTGAGCTATTCTTGTGCCTTTGGAATTTTTGTGCAGTATACATCCACCTCCTGCTTTTGGTTCTTCTCCAAACCTTGAAGCCCTGGCACTTGAAGCAAATAAGAACGAAGATCTAGAGGTGGAACACTCTGTACATGCTGGTGAACAATATTCTCGGTAAAATTTTCTTCTCAAGATGCTTTTAGGGTTAGGCTTGGATAATTTCTGCAGCTGTTGAGTTTTACTTATACTTGCTCTTTTATGTAAGAGTGTATAGGAAGACATTACTCAGCTGGTATATCCAAACTTTTATTTACTTATTTCCGGTTAGTTAACCAGGTACTGTTGAGTACAATTCATCGATCAGTCTGTTAATATTACCAACTTGAGAACTTTATCTGAGATATGCCTGTACAAACTTGTACCGTATGTAAAATTATATATTGACATTATGATAAAATTTTAATGATTTCTGTAGCTTCCAGTTGAGTTGTTTGTTATTATTTTTCCCTGTAAATTTTGTTGAGATGTAAAATATATTTGTCATTGATAATGTTGTAGGCCCATGCATGAAATCACCTTCTCAACAGAAGACAAGCCAAAGCTCCTCAGTCAGGTATATAATAACGTTTGCAATGAAAATAATGTTTGTCAGAACTGTATTAAGCTGCTAACAAATTGGAGCGTATTCTTCTCTGTCCATTTATTTGCGAACATTAGTTGAATTTCGAACCTTATGTGTTGAATGGGAGTGTACTCTCTGTGTTTAGGAGATTCACAGGTCTGGTTTTATTTGCAGTTAACTTCTTTGCTTTCTGATATTGGACTGAACATTCAAGAGGCACATGTTTTTTCCACAACCGATGGTTACTCATTAGATGTGTTTGTTGTTGATGGATGGCCCTATGAGGTATGTTGCGCATCATTTGCTATCACTAGAATGTGGGTCCTATGCTGGGTCCACATTGGGTGGTCATCACATTTGCCATCACTGTGGTGAGATTTGGACTGTCCAGATTTCCTTTAGGCAGTCTAGATTCAGAGTTTCTAATTTGTGATTTTTAAATAATTTTAAAATGCGACAATTGGGAAATTATCTTTATTTTAAATTTTGTGCCTATTGAAATAATAAAACATTGAAAACATAATAATTAAATTTACACCGTCCGCATTCAATTAGATGGTCCATTTGAGTTGAACTGCACTATTTATAACTTATTAATAGCATGGCTCTGTATAAACTCTGTGTGTGTGTGTGTGTGTGTGTGTGTGTGTGTGTTTGGACTTGGTTTTGATGGGTTCACAATATTGAACTAGATGATAGATTCTTCTGAATTTTAATTTAGTTAACCTAGATTTAATTTTAAATGACTGAAATTCTTGCTGAAAGGCATACATAGAGAATCTAACTTCATCTAAACCATGTTATAACTTGTATTTCAGTTCGCAAGCACTTGCTTGGCTAACTTACTAGCTCAAAGCTTCTTCTTTTCTCTTCTGAGATACAGTATACCATGTATATTACTATTTGCCATTACTTTGTTCTCTTTTAGTATTTAAGATTGTGAACCTTTCAGTTCATAGGACACTGCTTGACAGACTGGTTATACTAATACAGGAAACAGAACAGCTTAAAGCAGTCTTGGAGAAAGAAATTTTGTTGATTGAGGCAAGTCAGGCATCTTATTGTGGTCATAGATCATTGCTTGATTAATTTTTCAGTATCTTAATTCTCCTTTGATTGTTGATTTCTTGCCGAAATGTTTCATACTCTTACTCTGTTCTGGATTTCAGTTTTCTATGTTTCAAATGGTTTGTTGTTAAGTGACCTTCGGGTTGGTTTCAGAGGCAGGCATGGCCCATTCAACAATCAGTTTCTTCTGTTGGTGAGCCTGATCAAGTTGTGAAATGTGAACCTGATCATTTGACAATACCTAATGATGGGACGGATGTTTGGGAAATAGATCCTAAACATTTAAAATTTGGAAGTAAAATTGCATCGGGATCATATGGTGATCTGTGAGTATATATCTATCAAAATATTCTTTTTCTTTTTTGTTGGCACAAAACATTTTCCGATTATGAGCTGATATTATTGATATTAATGTTCAGTTAACCAACACTTCTAAAACAGATTTAAAGGTACCTATTGTAGTCAGGAAGTGGCGATTAAAGTTCTCAAAGCTGAGCATGTAAATTCAGATTTACAAAGGGAGTTTGGCCAGGAAGTCTTCATCATGAGGTTTGTATTTGATTTGCACTAGTTGGCCATTGGAGATCTATCTACCTGTTTATTGAAGATGATTTAGTGGGTGTTTGGATGAAAACCAAATCATGGTTCTAAAAATGATTTTACGGTTTACAAAATAAGTACATAGGAAGAGTTTCGTTTCATCTTTCATGAAAGTACTTTTGAAAAGTGTTTTTTGCGGAAAATTCTTTTGCATGTCAGAAGTTATTATGGAAATTTTTTGTGCTATTGGAGCCCTGTGTTTCATCTAACCCCGGCCTTTAAATATCACCATACCTCCGTTTTTAAAAGATCTATTCATTGTGATGGTACGACTCCTATCTAGTAGTATCAAGGTAATTGAGCAGCTAAAACATATAATTATTGTCGCTGTTCAGACAAGATATATAGAAATCTAGTTTAGGAAAAGGAAAGGACCAAACAAGCCATATAGTCAGAAAGGACCAAACAAGCCATATAGAAGGACTTGTTAGCAATGTATACTGTGAAACACTTGCAACTTCTATTTCGATTAATATCTTTATAACCATGCAAAGGTACTTATATGCGATATTTAGGTGCACTTCAAGTAACTATTTCCTTGACTTACTAGACGTTTATAATTCTTAACACCACTTAACATGGCTAACATCCTCATAACCTACCAGAGTTTCTATTGGTGAAAAGTATGAGAATCTGCTTATGCTAAACAATGGTCACTTGAAAACATAAAAGAAGTTAAGATAGTTATGTGTCCTGTTCAGAATTTCAAACAAGCATTTTGTCAAAGCCATCTTACTTTAACAAGTCAGTTCTAAACCATGTTTTGGGCGCAAGACCCACGCCCAACTTATCATGAACTAACTAATCTGTGAAGAAAAGGAGTAGATGGTGTTGAAATTGTTTGCTGTTTTGTTTGTCTATATTTTTCATTCCATCCATATGTATAGTATCATCTTGTTTCTTGAGCTTGCAGAAAGGTTCGGCATAAGAATGTTGTGCAATTTATAGGAGCATGTACCAAGCCCCCATATTTGTGCATAGTAACAGGTGAAATCCAGTGAGTTACGTTATTTCATTCAATCCAATAACGGAATAGACTTCCGTAATCCTGAATATTTAGCTATAATCATTCTTTTTCATAATTTTTTTTTCCATCGTCAATTTCAGAATTTATGTCTGGTGGAAGTGTGTATGACTACTTACATAAGCAAAAGGGTGTTTTTAAATTTCCATCCCTTCTCAAAGTAGCAATTGATGTTTCCAAGGGAATGAATTACTTGCACCAAAATAACATTATCCACAGAGACTTGAAGGCTGCAAATCTTTTGATGGATGAAAATTGTGTGAGTTCCTCCAACTTTATGATTGTGATGATATAATCTGATGCTTTATCTATTATAAACCATATGTATCGTCAATAAAACCAGCTCAACAAGCCTGGGATGCACAAGTGACACTTATGCACGTGTTGCTTTGCAGGTGGTCAAGGTTGCTGATTTTGGGGTTGCTAGAGTGAAAGCCCAATCTGGAGTTATGACGGCAGAAACTGGAACATATCGTTGGATGGCTCCCGAGGTATCTAATGTTCCTTTATTTGGTCTTTTGAACGGTTGATTTTCCGTTTGACTATTACATTCCTACTGAAATTTCAAAATATATATTTGAAAAAGGAATTAAAGCTGTCTAGGTCAATAATTTTAACCTTGAACGTGTTTTAAGTACAATAACTGATACACAGATTACAACTAAAAATCTCTCTCTAAATGTTTGCTAGTGGCGAGAAGCTTTATGAGTTTGTGACTTCATGCATTAATGCTAGCATCAGTGTTGAGATAGGCGAAGGTAACTTGGTAGAATGAACTGAAAGAAGGGATTGCTGTGTTCTTAGATATTTTGAGTCTACGTTGTAATGCACACATATACACATTGAGGGTCTCAAGTAGGGTGAGTAAACTGATTTTTATTATAAAGCAGCCTCTATGTATGATTGAGACTAGCAATTTTTCATTAGGATCTGCGCCCCCCTCTCTTGTGAAAAGAGGTGCTACCTCCCCTTTTTTTTTTTTTGGTGAGGTCCAATTAACCAACTTGTGTAATTTAATAAATCTGGTGATATTAGTTAAAAGGAATAAATATGTAAGGAATGTAACCCCCCCCCCCCGGGGGAATATGCTCTTTTTTAATAACAGGGTAAGTGTGAGAGAGAGAGAGAAATAGTAAGAGAAAAGATGAAAGAAATGTATGAGAAAAGGATAATGTAATTGATTCGGGGTAAAACTGGTAAAAATGCACTTAATGTTTAGACAACTCCAAATTGCATCTTATGAAAAGAACCGGACCAAATCAAAAAATTGAATTTTATAAAAGGGACTAGAGGGAGAACTAAATAGATGAGAAATAGATTGTGTTAGCATAATTTTTTAACATGTTTATTTTGGTTGGAAGGTTATAGAACACAAGCCATATGATCACAAGGCTGATATATTTAGTTTTGGAGTTGTTTTATGGGAATTGCTCACCGGAAAGGTATTTCTTGTTTTTACTATCCTCTGATGATCACCTCTCACTTAACCCTCCTTTGTTTAAGCTATTTTTTTCCCCCCTTTGCCAGCTTCCGTATGAGAATTTGACCCCCCTACAGGCAGCTATAGGAGTGGTCCAAAAGGTAATCATATAACTAGCTTCAGAAAGTGGTTGTAGGTTTAACTGTTGGATGAATCGTCCTACTTCCGTCGGAATTACTTTCTCGAAAACCCTAAAGTAGCGGTGTCCATGATTCAGCGGTAAGGTATCGATGGTGACTATTTATTATTCTTGCTTTACATTAATTTCAGGGTCTACGACCCATCATCCCAAAGAATACCCATCCAAAATTTGTTGAGCTTCTTGAGAGATGTTGGCAGCAAGATCCAACACTACGACCTGATTTCTCTGAAATTATAGACATTCTGCGACAGTTGGCTAAAGAGGTATAACAAGTCACTTTCTTTTGTATAAGTTGACAATTCAGATGATTATGTTCATTCTCTTGTTATCATTGTTAGCTTTTAAGGTTGCATCGAATTGGATGTGTCATGTGACAATAACCTTGTGTTTGGAATAGGTCGGAGATGGAGAGGATCCACGCAAGGAAAAATCTGGAGGATTTTTCTCTGTCCTCAGACGAGGTCATCACTGAAAAAATAAAATGGGAATTGATGCTATTCATAGGATTTGATCAGAAGGTTTATTTCCTGATTATTTTTTAATTGATGTGTACAGTCTTCTCTTCACAGTATCTTATTGCTTGTGCCGTAGATTATTCCTCTCAACAGCATATGCGAAACCAAATACGAATTTTTTCTATTTCTGCAACGGCATTTGTATTATAAAAAGAGCCGAGGTGACGATATAATAATGGTATACATATATAAAAGAGAGTAAAAAAATTGCAGTTATTTTACTATTATGTTGTTATTATTTTTGTCTTTTAACCCCAATTCAGGGGATAGTTCTGTACAAATGAGTATTGTAACTTGGGCAACTATTCAGTGCCAACGTTAATGAACTGGCAATGTTACCTTGTGCCTACCTAACCAAGTCCGTTATGCACACAGGCACATGTTTAATGTTCACCTGAGATTTACTTATTAGACCTGCTCAGGTGTACAAACCCGGTGATATGTGAATATTCTCATTGAAAGGTTTTAGCGTTTCGATACCCCCTTTTTTTTGGGGTGAGCAGAGGGCATAGCCCAGGGAATTACCTAGTCACTCTACGTATGACACCTATTCTTGAACGATCATCTTGAAGCATCTAACACACTTCCAAAGGCGGGGAGGACCAGATCATTTTTCTGTCAATTTGTTGAGCACTCAAATGAGCCATTTGGTGTGCGGCTCTGTTGCTTTTTCTATAGCTATGTTTGAGCTGCACTTGCCACTTCTTTTTCAGCATCATCCTATTTCTTGTGAAAATCTGTACACTTCCGACTACCAGGGCATTAAATTGCACGGCTTGAATGATCTGTGCAGCATCTGTCCCCGCTTCAACTTTTTTGAACCCCATGGCCCAGCACAGGATTAAACCTTCGAGAACTGCTCATGCTTCAGCTTCCAGAGAGCTGCGATCAGTCATTTGAACTGGGAACCCGCTTAGCCATTCCCCACAATCTTCCTGTATAAAGGGGTGTTTGGATGAAAACAAAATCATGGTTTTAAAAGTATTTTTACAGTATATGAAGTAAATATGTGATGGAGTTTGTCTCAATTTTACCCTCATTCAAACACCCACTTCACAGCCCGCTAGTCCATCACAAGATACCCGATTGTCTATGTTGTGCAAGAGAATGGATCAAACACGTATATAACAATCCCACGATCACGTTGGAAATATGGAGGAAGGGAGTTAGCCTTGTTAACTCACCTGCTGAATGGACTGAACCACCGTGATTTGGAAATTATGAAAATTGGTAATAAAATTTAAATTCCATTTAATTCTGACGATAACCGTGTCCAATCGCCTCGAGCGTATTGATTGATGGCATATATTTGGTTGAGTGAGCATGCTGGCTGAAGGATAAGGCTCATGCCTCATATTTCACGTTTCAATCATATTCACCTTCCATAATTAAGTACAGTTGGTGGGCCTTATAGCTCGCCCTACAAATTTAAGGAATGGTAACTTGTTAGTATAAATTTTGCAATTATTTTGGAGCATTGATGGTGAATAAGGACAGCCCATTGGCATCTCGGGGCTGTGGGGCCAGTCCACGCAGCATATGGTATGCTTGTCCGCCTATTAACCACTAAACTCACCAACAAAACTTGGTCTAACTATGATGGGAGTTGATTCAGTTGGTAAGAAATTGATTCATAATTCATAAGGTCGTGAGTTCAAATTCTACTGTTGATGTGATGACATTATTGGTGGGTAATATATAAGCATCTCTATAAGCGTTCTTTGAATCTAGAAGCATATCCTGGCTTTGGTGAGCCATCGGAATTCAATTCACCTAAACTTTTTTGTAGCAAAAAAAATTAGTCTAATTAATAAATAGTTGGCTCATAACTCATAAAATCGTGAATTCGAATCTTTATGTTGATGTGAGAATTTTATTGGAGAACGGTCTATACTTATCTTTATAAATTATCTTTGAACCTGAAAACATATCTCGGCTCAGATGAATTTACCCAAAAAACTGCTAAACTCTGGCATTTCATGTTATTTTGCTTCCCTGGGCAAGCAAAGCAAGTGAAGTGTCCAGGGAGCCGAGCGCTTTTAAGGTCACTGGGCAAGAACGTGCTTTCAAAAGTCACATCGAGTATTGGAAACTACACTTGCTGTGGACATCACAGGCACCATGTCAAGATTTCAAGAGAGACGCTTGCCCAATGAAAATCAGCATGAAGAATGCAATCTGGATCATTTGTCATATACTCGTATTTACTTACTGGGTAATGATTGGACCACCCACAGAGAACCTGATGTCGTCTTGTAGGCGAGAAACAGTAATCCAGCGGCCACCAAGGACGCGCAACGTGTGAACAAGAAAATGAGGCGCTAACGGTCTCAAGCAGAGGCTGAGCTGGAGATGAGCACAGCCAAAAGAGTAAGGGGTCCCCACGCACCCATTCATGTCCGAATAAGAATATTCAAGGATGTGTGAACGTCTGAATTTTGATCATAACACACTTATACACATTATTAGGGCTTGTTTAGAGCTCTGTTCAAAACGAACTTTTAAGCAAGTTCACGTAAATCGAGACAAAACTCTCCTCACATACTTACCTCGTATTCCGTAAATCACGTTTGAAAAGCTACTTATAAGTTAATCCAAACAAGCCCTTAGTTTCCCTGTGAACCATCATCATTACTCAAAGAAAAGGATCCATTCCGCCACGCCTTTTTCTTTTCCCCACAAATGAAAATCAACAAATAAAAAACGACACCAAATTATCCCTGTTTGGATTGGCAGCAGATCTCATTTAAATTTTGTGATCTGAACTATCCTGCTAAAATATTTATTTTACACACACATCTACTCTAATCTTATTTATAAGCCTCATTAATCATGCCTTAAAATTCAACAAATTTTCAACTTTATTTTTAATTAATATATGCATCTTTCAATAAAATAACAATTTACACAATATCAAATAAAAGATAAAATAGCATATTTATATTAAGAAATAATGATATGATTTATAAATAGGATTGAAAATATTAAGACCTATAATGAAGTATGTATTTTATAAGAGCTCAAGGTGTTATTAAGCATAGAAGTTGCTACATAAAATGGGGTCATGTACGAAGCTATTAAAAATGTGACCCGAAAGCCCAAGACGGAAGAACCGTTGGTGATTGTTCATGTTCACGTGACGCGGTGGGAGGACATCCCTACCCTTTGTCTAATACCATATTAGCTAATAGCTAGTAGCTAGCTTGGGTCATTCACTTGAACCTGAATAGAAGAAAAATAATAGAAGAAAAGGGACAGCGACAGGGACTGCTTCCACGTACTCACATTCACATTCGGGGGTTGCAATCACAGCCCAGCGCCCATCAGTCCATCATGGGCGTTTATTAGCTGTTTTTTTAAAGCCAAGCTTTCGTCGATATTACCGTACAGTGAGTCGCGCCCAAGTTGACATTCTCTTCTTTACCATTCCATTCCATTCAACTGGGTTAGGAATACTTCCCTTTAAGTTGTGCCGCGACGTGTCTCATTTGGCTTCTTCCTTTCCATTTCCAATTGAATTAAGGCTTCCATTCCCATTACGCAACTGTGCATATCCTGCTGGCTCCCCTTAATCCCCGCCGCGCCTTCCTCCTACCCTCCCCGTGTTCAAATCAGTGTGAAGTAATCACCCTTTTAAAACCATTATTTGAAGGCAAGGCATGCTTCTCCAACCCATCCGTCAAAAATAGTGCCGTGCAAGCCCCGCCCTCCTCAAGCTTGGCTCCAACTCAAAGCACACTCGCCACATATCTTACGTGAACCTTAGTGCGTTTGTTGACCAAATCTTTGAATCTTCCTCTTGTTGTCTCTTCTTTTTATTAATAAATCATTTATGCTTTCCCATCAACAAAATATTGTATTACTATATTTATGCGCCGCTCTCATATTTTAGTGTGATTTTCATCGCGCCGTTGACACTCCGCTCATCTTCAGTAATCACAGCGGCTTTCATTGTTTGTCCTTATCACCACAGCTTAATACGTAACCTTTTCGACAGAAACATTAATTCCTTTGCACATGTGCATCTTTAGCAACTAGATTAATATTTTTTTCCCACCAGCATTTTATCGAGGAGTTACGTTTTTAGTGAAAAGGCCACATAATGTCTAACCAAATAATAATATAGATTCTTGCTGGTAAAAATAATAATAATAATATAGATTCTCATAAATTTTAGGAATAAATCGTATGTATTTATGCGGAATTAGAAATTAACCACGCTCCTTATTATCTACTGCAAATATTTATTTTCAAATATATTTTTTAAATTGATGGTTAATAATATTGCCCGAGTGGATACTCTATTTTAATACTATTAATGAATAATAATAATGATGATTGATGATCGATTTGTACGAAAATAGAATGGGAAGCACTCGTCCTGTCCTTAATATAGGACCTAATTATTAAGTTGATTTTGATCCTAAATAAAAGATTTATTTTTCATATTTATCAATTTTTTAAATTATCTTTATGAATACTTCTTCGTCTATAATCAAGTAGAAGAAGAAATGAGGATATTAAAAAAGATAATTATGATGTTTTAAAAAAAATATATCATACTTATTATAATTAACTAACTTAATTTTTTTTAATCTAATTAAATTAGTTAAATAAATTTTATATTAAAAATTCGAAGGGGCAGTACACTCTGCGTAATTACGCGGCACTGGGAGCTAAGCCTAAGCAAGAAAGACAGCAGAAGCCGAAGCGTGCTGGGCGTCGTCGCGCCGGTTCCTTTCTCTGTCCCTGACCCGTACCCACCCGCCCCACGCTGCAATTTTCTTACGTCTTTCTCTTGGTCTGTTCCTCACTCGTAGCTCACTACACGCGTCTGCCAACTTTTACTCGAGAACTTTCGATTTCATAAACCTGAATTTAATTTCTGGGTCTTCACCAAACGCTCACTTTCCCACTTAATCCTAGTTTATTATTTTAATTTACTTTCCTCCCATCTCCCGCTGCCTAATTAAATTCCCATGGATTCCCTCAGAAAATCATTCAAGTCCTATTATTCCTACAAACATCCCAGAAAGATCTCCGCGGGCACTGACGCCGACTCCGACCACGAGCAGCTTCCCATTCTCCTGGATCAAGAAACTCCCGACCATCATCCTCCTCGTCACCTCACTGCTCCATCATCCATGACCTCTGCTACTCCCCCACATCGCCCCGAGGTTGTCCTTAAAATCGACGAAGGCGACTCCAGAGGTCCCGCAGTTCAACAGGGTGGCAAGATTTGGAGAGAATCTAGCTATGACTTCTGGAACAATGGAGACGTGAGCAAGAGTGCCAGCGATGGGAGTGCTGGCGCTAGTACTAGCGGTAATGACGCGGATAGCTTTGATTTCCGGCATCGTGAGCAGGGTTCTGAGGATCCACCTTCCATGCTCATTGGTAAGTTCTTGCACAAACAGAAAGCGTCTGGTGACATGTCGCTGGATATGGATTTAGAAATGGAGGAGTTCCAGCACGACTACAAATTGCCTCCGGTGGAAGAGTCTCCGCAGCTCAATCGCGTTTCCAAGGACCTCAAAGTCTCGTTTGAGGACCCCACTTCCAATGTTGTTGAGGCGGCAACTGAAACCTTCAGACGAAGGCACAAGGACTCGCCGGGTCACACCGAAGTTCATAAATCGCCGCAACGTGGTTCGCCGGGTGTCGCTCAAAGTGGTAATGCTGGTGCCGGAGATGGCGAGGTGGTGAGATGTACCTCCAACGCCTCTTACGAAAGGAATCTTTCTTTGCAGAGGAAATCTGCTTTGCTGAAGACCAGAAATAAGTCAAGATTGTTGGACCCGCCGGACCAGCCGGAACGAAAGTCTGGTCGAGTGGCAAAGTCAGGGCAAATGTTATCGACGATGTTAGGGAAGAAAGGGGAGGACGAGGAAGACGACCCATTTTTCGAAGAGGACGTGCCGGATGAGTTGAAAAGGACCCACTTTAGCATATGGGTTCTGCTTGAATGGTTGAGTTTGATTTTGATTGTTGCTGCGCTAGCATGCACGCTGAGTATCCCAGTTTTGAGGAATAAGATTCTCTGGAAGCTCCGGTTATGGAAATGGGAGGTGATGATCCTGGTTCTAATTTGTGGTCGGTTGGTTTCTGATTGGGTAATTCGAATTTTAGTGTTCTTTATCGAAAGAAATTTCCTTTTGCGGAAGAGAGTCCTCTATTTTGTATATGGTGTGAGGAAGGCAGTTCAAAATTGTCTATGGTTGGGATTTGTTTTGATTGCTTGGCATCTGTTATTCGATAAGAAGGTTGAGAGGGAGACTAGAGGCAGCAACGCCCTTCAATATGTCACGAAGGTCTTGGTCTGTTTCTTGGTGGGCACTTTGGTGTGGTTGGCAAAAACTCTTGTGGTTAAGGTTATGGCTTCCTCCTTCTATACAAGCACATACTTTGATAGGATTCAGGAATCACTGTTTAATCAATTTGTGATCGAAACACTGTCGGGGCCACCTCTGATCGAAATCCAGAAGTCAGAGGAAGAGGAACAAAAACTTGCTGATGAGGTTCAGAAACTGCAGAATGCTGGGGTTAACATTCCCCCTGAGCTTAGGGCAACTGCCTTCTCCACAACCAAGAGTCCAAGGGCAGCTACCTTCTCTAGAACTAAGAGTCCAGGGGCGACGAAAAGCGGAATGCTCCAGAAAAGCCCCCGTCTTATAAGTGGAAAGTTTTCTCGTCCACTCTCCCATAAGTCAGATGATGGGATTACTATTGATCACCTGCATAAGCTGAATCCGAAAAATGTCTCCGCTTGGAATATGAAAAGGTTAATGAATATGGTCCGGCACGGCACTCTTTCTACACTGGATGAGCAGATACTTGATTCAGCTCAAGATGATGAAAATGCTACACAAATTAGAAGTGAAAATGAGGCAAAAGCTGCGGCAAAGAAAATATTTCAGAATGTTGCCAGGCGGGGTTGCAGGTTATTCCTCGATCCTTATAGATTAACTGTATGTATGAAACTAATTTCTCATTCCTTCATCTTTTATGCATATGCAATCTTAATCTCTGACGCACATGGTATTGCAGTTCATGAAATGATTCCTGAAGGTTGGGCTGAGTCTTGGAAGCTTTACTGACTCCTTGACTATGTTCAACGTCACATCTTGTTTTAATCCTTCATATTTTATGCGTTGATGATTGTATGAATGATTGATAACTTGGCAATGATTTATAATCTTTTCTTCTCTGCCTAATTGATGAGAACTCTAGAGGATCCACACACCTAACTGATAAAGTTTATTGTTTTTCTTTTCAGGTTCATTTACCTGGAGGATTTGATGCGTTTTATGCGGGAAGATGAAGCCGAGAAAACCATGGATCTCTTTGAAGGAGCATCTGAGTCGGGGAAGATCAGCAAATCTTCCTTGAAGAACTGGGTGGTAAGAATTTTAGCAACACCTGAAGCTTGATTTGGAAAACAAAAGAGGGGTGGATTATATTCCGTACCCTATTAACAACTTAATTGTCCGCGTGAATTCTTTCTGATTAGGCTGTACGATATCATCTACTTCTAAGGAGCTAAATTTTACAATACTATTTTTATGCCTCTATCATATTCTCGATATGATTCCCTGTCATTCTACAAGTAAATACTCCTCAATATATTGGCTGCTTTTGAAACTAGTCTATATTAGCTTGTTGATGAAATAATCTCACCTCACCACGTTCTCTGTCTATAAGACACACAAGTGCAGATATGAATGACCCAGTGCAATTAATATTAATTAACATTTTTGTGTATTTCTTCTTCACCTGTTCATGCAACTATGTATTTTCCTTTAATGATATGATGATCGGAGGGGAATAAAATTTTCAACTGGCGATCTTGGTCTATGTTTTATTGATGCAAGGTTTCAATGTATGTTTAGATGAGATACAGTTGTTTGCGTTGCTTATATAATACTTATGCCTGAGTTCTCTATTCTAAAATTACAGGTTAATGCCTTCAGAGAGAGGAGAGCGCTTGCTTTGACACTGACTGATACCAAAACCGCAGTGAACAAACTTCATCGAATACTCAATTTTATAGTTGGCATCATCATACTAGTTATTTGGCTATT
Organism: Neltuma alba; assembly: GCF_004799145.2. Classification (NCBI taxonomy): domain Eukaryota; kingdom Viridiplantae; phylum Streptophyta; class Magnoliopsida; order Fabales; family Fabaceae; genus Neltuma; species Neltuma alba. The sequence continues at coordinate 34,390 of NW_021634853.1, read as the reverse complement.
AATACTGGGAATTGCCAGCACCAAATTGCTTCTCTTTGTGAGCTCACAGCTTGTCTTGGTTGCTTTTGTATTTGGAAATACCTGCAAGACGGTATTTGAAGCAATTATTTTCTTATTTGTCATGCACCCATTTGATGTGGGAGATAGGTGTGAAATCGATGGGATCCAGGTAATGCTTAGCTCTTTAAGCGTTTACAGATTTTTTTTTCGCTTATGCAAGGCCTAACTCTTGTTGACCTCTTTGCGGTCTAATTGCAGATGGTTGTGGAAGAAATGAATATTCTGACAACCATATTTTTAAGATATGACAATCAAAAAATAATCATCCCCAACAGCGTCCTTGCTACTAAGGCCATACATAATTTCTACCGGAGTCCTGAAATGGGAGATGCTATTGATTTCTTTGTGCACGTGTCCACCCCAGCTGAAAAGATTGCCCTCATGAAACAAAGAATACATAGGTATGGGCAGGAACGAACTGTTTCCCTTGTATTGTTTGTATTCTTGGTTGTGTTATGGTGTACATCTAACATGAAATTTGAAATTCGTAATGACTAAAATGTAGCTTCATCGACAACAAGAAGGAGCACTGGTATCCTCAAGCTTTTATAGTCTTCAGGGATCTGGAGCAATTAAACATGATAAGGATCTCGATTTGGCCAACTCATAGAATGAACCACCAAGACATGGGAGAAAGGTTTGTCAGAAGATCCCTTCTGATTGAAGAGCTGCTCAGGATATTCCGTGAGCTTGACATCCAGTATCGTCTTCTTCCTCTTGATATTAACGTTAGAAGCATGCCTACCACTTCTGAACGGCTTCCACCTAGTTGGGCCACAATCACAAGTTGACTAGTAGGAGGAACCTGAGCTGGGGAGTGTTGTTCAGCAGGATAGGATTAAAGAAAGTGGGGTTTTCCGGTTATTAATTATACTGTATATTAGTTTACGGAGCTCATAATATGGATCTTGGGCGATTTTTCATGCCGCCTTCCTTGTTCGCTCGTCCCAAGGCCATGATTAGTGGGATGGTTTTATCTTTCTAGGACCACGGAAGGAAAAAGGAGAGAGAAAGATGCTTCTATGAAAAATATAAATTTTTGGGCCAAAAATGTATTTGACTGACGGAAAGAAATATTCTTTTGTATTCGGATCTTGAAATGAAAAAATTAAGAATGGAAATCAATATAATGTGATCAAATGACATGAATTTCTTACAAAAATATCCAAATTGAGTTTTGAGAGACAATTGGCTAACGATGTTATATGTGTTTTTACAATGTTTTAATGTGAGATACAATATTAATACTTTTTCGCATTGATTAATAATTATTTTATCAAAATATTAATATTTCGATGTATACAAGTCAAATATAATAAATTTTCAAGTTTTAAAAGTCAAACTTCTTATATTTAAATGTCAACTTGGCAATAATTAATATTGTAGTATATACCTTTAGTTCTATTTATAAGACATAAATTTTTTATCCATTCTATTTATGAGTTATTTTATTAAATTTTTATTATGAATATATTATTTTGTTTTTTATTTATTATAGTGTAGATAATTTTTTTTAAAAAGTGTATATATGTTCTCACCGAAAAAAAAGATACATATATATTAAATAAAGATAAAATTAAAAAGTTATATTTTAATGGATAGTTAATGTAGTTTAATATTTTCTTTTTTTATGTGAAACATACTTGAAATACTTTATAAATAGGATCAAATGAGTAATGTTTACAAATCAAATTTCACAAAAATTTTGCATTAGTTTTTTTTTTTTAAATCTTGCAACTTTTTACAATTCAACTTGTTAAATTTAAAGGCTATTGATCTGAGTATTATTTACCTTATTATAAGTTTTGAAATTTGGTTTATATATTTAAAAGGATGACTTCTACATTTGAGAAACTGACTTGCGAATTAATTTATAAAATTTGAAGAACTAATACAAAAAATTATGTAAACTTACTTGTAAAACTTAGATTTTTGAGTTATAAATATCAAAGCGTCAACATTGGAAGAGTTTACCTTGAAGTATGGTGTTTTAATAAAAAAAATTAAAACAGTATCCAGCGACTAGTCAATGGTTATCAGTGGTTGGTCAATGCCAGTGAATAATCAATGCAGTAGAAATGAAATGTGTGATATTTTATATGTAAAATTAATTACAACTAACTTCAAGTAGACTTTGCTGGTTAAAAAAAAAAAAAAGCTCAAAGAGACTTGAAAGCATTTTAACAAATTTAGGTAACTTATTTAACATTTACATATAATGGGCATAAAAAAAAAAAAAAAAAGAGGTTGGGGGAGGGGGTTCGGCTTGGCTTGGAATATACTGAGTTGATATTTGGACCTGTGCTTAAACCATGCTGGACCAATATCAAGCTAAGGTCGGGATAGTAAAAAATATTAAAAAAACAAGAAACAAAAGATAAAAAATAAAATAGGTATTTTATTTACTGATTAAAAGTATCAGGATTTTTTTAAAGAGTATATTCCCTTAGAAAATAATATTAAAATTAGAAGTATCATTTTTCAAATTATTAATGATCAACCAATACATGTTGACTTCATATGATATGAAATCAGGAAATGAACTTAAAATTTGAAATAAGATTTTCTAAAAATGAAATTATAAAAAAATCACAGTAGTTATTAAATCAGCTTATTGCATGAAATATATCAAGGAAAACAATCTCACGGTACAAACCAACTTGGGCTGTGTTGAACCAGGCTGGAGTAAACCAGCTCCCGAACTCCTCTGCTAGTCTTTCTAAGGGCTTGTGGAAATGCATTTGGCAACTTCAAGTGCAGGCGAAGGTTAAAACCTTTTCTGTGGAGGGCTTGCAATGGCGCCATATTTGGCAGAGCCCAGAACCTATGGAGCATCTCTTTCTCCTATGTGATTGGACTCATCATGTCCGGTTTGGCTGCTCTGCTGACTGCTGCTGTAAGGATTGATCCAGCCAAAATATCCTCTTTTGCTGGGTGCTGCCAAAAAGTTGTTCTCTGCAACTGCCTTTCTCATGACTATGAAAAATCTTATATTTGCCAATTTTGTAGGACTATTTAGAAAACAAGATCAACAGCTGTTTTCTTGGAACTCTGGGAGATAGAGTGCCTCATAAAAATTCTGATCAGTCAGCTCGTCAGTATTCAGAGCCCACTCTCAGTCCTTGAACTAACAAGCTTCTCTTCTCATCAACCATCTGTTGTGGCTGCTAATCTTAGTAGGATGAGTTAGATGTATATTTATTTTCTTTTCTCCTGTGAACAAATTTAGTTTTAAATATAAGATTTTAATATATTTTATTTCTTATATTTGCTATTTTCCCGTATTTAACTTAAAAACTAAGATCATAATACATTAATCATAATTAAATTAATTTATTCATATTAATTAAGTAGTCTTATAGTAAAGCATCGTTTCTAAGTTCTAACCTCGTGTTCTAAATATTTCCTTTCATCTTCAATTGTTAAAAACAAAATTGACCAGCAACATAGTAGTTTACATAAAATGATCAAAACTAAACCAAAAAACAAGTGGGAAAGAAGACCAGCCGATGGATTGAAAATTTGGGGGGAAAAAAGAAAAATGAAACAAGCGCAAAAGAAATTGGCGCGACGGAGCCAAAAGAGACGAAAGCAGGTGCTTCAGGAGCGCAGACATCACTCGAGCATTGAGACTTGAGAGGGAAGATAATAGAGAAGAGAATGAAAGCAGGATGGCCAAGGCCAACCTTTCGAGCCTTCTACACGAACTACGAGAACGCATTGCAGCTTCGTCATCCTCGCCTAGCCCCGGTAAGGCTGACGACGATGCTTTGGAGATCAGGTTCCGCGCTGTGCTTCCCAATCTTCTTCATGCTTGTGTCGTCCCTTGTTCCTCTGGTATGCTTTCTATCCATTCCCATCATTTTGTTTCTTCTCTACATCTCCTCAGAAAACTTTGGGGGAAAACACTTCTTTTGGCAATTAATGCTTTCTTGCATTGCCGAGCTAGTTAATGTTTCGGTTTCTCTTCTACTTCGCATCATGCGTCGGCGAAACGAAAAAATGTGTGAAGCCTTAGTTAGAACTTAGTAAAGAAGCCACAAGTTTAAAACGGTGGTGCTACTCTGACTGATGGAATATAAGGTTTAACTACGGTAGTTTACTCACTTTCAAGCTGAGACGCTTGGAGTATGAAGTTGATTTTCTGTTTGGCAGCAAATGAGAGAGAAGTGATTGCAGTGGTGAAGCTTATATCTCGTATTGCAAGAAATTTTCCTGGAGTCTTTTACCATGGCAAGGCTAGTGCCTTAGTACCAATCATTGGTCAGATATTACCTTTCTTTGCAGAGCCCGCATTTGGGTGAGTTATTTCAGAGGAATTTCAGTTTTTAACCTTGGAGCTTGTGACTTGTTTTCTCTTTTCTGATTTCTATTGGCATGGCTGTTAGTTATTTGCGTATTAATGCCAAGAATTATTTTATGAACATCTCCAACACACCCCTCTACCGCTCCTTGCAAAGGTAATTTGGACCTTTTTTTCCGTCAACAATTTGGACTTGAATTATAGAGAAATTATAAATCCATTGTATCCTGAGTTCGAATTTATTTTTAACTACGCACATTGTCTGCCGTTTGATCATAGAAGCTTATCACCTTGTGAATGATGTTATTAATCTTGCAAGTTTATTTGTTACTATTATGAGGGATTTGGAATACTGTAATCTCATGCCAGTTTCTAATAGTGAAGTCTTTACTCTTTAGCTTTCCTCTCTCAACTAGTTCTTTCAAATTTTCAGCTTTAAAATCCAGATATTGTTTTCTTTATTACAACTTTGTATGTCTGTGTACATTAAAGGGTTGACAAAAAGGCACGTGACAAAGCTCAGTATTATGGTTTGTTCAGTATATGAACTTTCACGTTTGTATGATGTTGAAAGGTTTTGTTTGGCACAGGATGGCTTTATGGTGTTGCTTGCCATAGAAAATTTATTCTCTCTTGTTTTTAATTTGGTAATATGTAAAGGGAAAATGATCTTTTTATTCATTTTCTGTTAATAGAAACTATTCCCTGTCTTTTACCTGTAAAATAGCTGTTTATGAAGAATGATGTACAATTTCAGATCTCGTCATGGGGTAATCTTTGAAACTCTTGGGTCACTTTTATCTTTGCTTCGCACTGGAGCACGAGATGCATATAGACAATTTTGTGCTGATGCCATGTTAGTCGTTGAAGGTATGAATGTGAAAATTATGAACTACAATATTCAATGTATCGCCCTTTTCTTAAATAAATGATCTGTCTTTTCTTATTTGCTATCTTCTCCATGGCGAATTATGTGATTGATTTCATTGAACTTTTGTTGGTCTCATTTTATGAGTTTGGGAGGTTTTTTTTTTTTTGGGGGGGAGGGGGAGGGGATGAAAGGGACTGTCCACAACAATTTTTATTGTTGGATCTTTCTATGAAAAATCATGTCATTGATTTTGGTTGATAATGTTGAAATGCTTGTTGTCTTCACAGATATTATACACCTGGTCTCTCTCTGTCTTCATGATGCTAGCAGCACACAATCCACTAGGCTAAGGTTGAAGTGCTTTTGTGAGTCCTTTAAAGGAATTGTCAGTGATCCTGCTATTATTGGAGATCTCCCAGCAAGTAACAAACCTGTTGATGGATGTGGTTTATTAATTGACCTGAGCAACAAAAGGAGATGGCAGCCTTTTGCGACTTGGATTTTAAAGCTTCTCAGCAAATGTCTAACAGAAGGGACACTGTATGTTGAGGGCTTGGTCAACACAGCATTTGTCTCTGCTGCATGTTCTCTTTTATGCTACGGGGATGCTGCTCTGCATATGGTGGGTAACTTTTAGCCCCAAATGTTTTAAGATTCATCAGCTGGCTGATAAAACTTGGAATTCTCATCAGCTAGCTGATAAAACTTGGAACTCAGTATTGACTTGATTTATTTGAATTGTTAGAATTAAAAATGACCTGACTCTGAAAATTATGGCTTTTTGGAAGGCATGTTTTGACTTTGTGGGCATCATTGTAACGGTGACGAACTATCATATTGTACCCTATCAGAATTTTATCCAGTCCATAATTACTATCTTGAGTGTGGACAAAGAGGGGCTTCCTGTATTCAGGTTTGACACTGTTTGCTCTGTTCAATGATTTCTTTAGGGCTGGGTTTTAATAGTAAATCAGGATGTCCGCTTGGTAAATTATTTTCTGATTGTTACATGCTTACGGTTTCAACACAGTTTCTGCTTGTATTTATTTAGTTTTAAACTTTGTTGACCTTTTGGAAATAATTTTTACACGAACAAAACAAAGTTAACAGAGAAAATCCATTTAGATTTGTTTATGACTTAGGCTTCGCCTGCAGAAACATGGCTTATGATTCATCCATGGGTATTTGCCTCAATTCACTCTACTCCAGTTGCTCAGAAGATGTTGTCAAATCAACAGCTGCTGATTTAGTCAATGTGTTCCTGCAATCGTTGCGGAGAACGGAAAGCAAGGAACTCAAGGTTAAGATTAATACTTAAGTTTTCTTAGTTTAGCTTGGTTTAATATAGAGGTATTCATCTTTTCTACTGAGAGTGATAGACCGGGGCAGTAAATCATGTACAGGAATCTAATAGTGCTTTTTCCCCCCAAGGTTGCGCTATGCACAGCATATGTGAGGATTGTTAAAGTTTGCCCTCCTCATACCTGGCAGCCAGAATCTCTCGTATCTGCACTTTATCATCCAGAACCATTCTTGCCTTTAATAGAGTGCTTTCGAGCAGCTTTATCTAATCTTGGTCCACATCTTGTGGGAATGCAAGTTTACAATAAGACCTTAACCATATCAGCACATGAAGATAACCTCAGACTTGGAGAAAAGAGGCCCTTTCAGGAGGCGGGCCAATTAAAGATCAAACGACAAAAATTAAATGAAGATGTTGTTGCTGATGCGAATGTCGAGGTGCAATGCAAATATGTTCATATGGTTACTTTAGCAAAGGGAGAAGATTATGCTCACAATATGAATAAGTCTCTTCTGTCATTTATTCAAAATTTAAATGCTCCTGCTACCGAACCTTCTCCCCTGAGACCAGATATAGCATTATCAGCACTTAGCATGCTTTGCATCGTCTTCTCTATGTATCCAGATACCCATTTGTCACTCATTGTCTTCCGGCAGATGCTTTCATGGCTTCCTTGGATAGTTGAGCAGGTACACTGAGATTGCAGTTACTAATTCATGTTATCTGGTATGTTTCCTTTTGAATAATTATGCTGTCTTTCAATGTAGGCAAAACATGAGAAATCGATTAACGTTAATATCTCCATTTACCTGGAAGGAATTCACAGCATATTGCTTTCACAAAGTAAGCTTTGAGCCTATCCTTCATTAAGACTGTTGACCAAGTTTTTCACTTATATGCTCTTCCTTTGATTTTCATTTGATTCCCACTAAATTTGATGACTGCTGTCATTCCCTTAATGTTATAAATTTTATTTATTGAACTATAGCTTTGTACTTGGTAAAGTTTTTTGATAGACAAGTAATCTTATATAAGCATCACTTCTAACATTGCATACATCTTGGACACAAAATGTCATGGTTGGGCAAACATGAAGCTTGTTTTTCCATGATATGTTCTATTGAAATCATTGTTCAACTTTTATTTTAGTGTGGAGAGGCTTATTAAAATGATGTGCTTTCAAAGCCTTACATTGTGTGTATGGGTTTCTTTTAAGCATTCTTTAATTTCTTCCTTCTGCATGTTGTCTATGTGATGGTTGAGTGGTTAGTTCTTCTAGGGCTGCAGACTGATGATGGACAACAAAGCATGTTGTATTTTGTTAAACTTCCCCTTTTGTTAGCTTAACCATCCATTTCATGCTTGAGAGTTTTATGATTTTTTGACTGCGTGACTGATGAATCAGGTGCCTCTTTTGGAGAGAACAAATTATTACATGGCAATCATGATGCAGACCTTTGGCATGTAGTGCTGAAACTTCCCTGGACTCATAGGCTTCCGGCTGTTGATCATCATTGTCCATGGAAAACAAAATGTCTATCTCTTCAAGTTGCATCTAAGCTAGGTTCAAGTTTGAACAATGATGTTGTTCTAGAAGTTCTAGATTTGGGTCTCTTTGATGAAGCTGAAGAAGTAAGAATTGAAGCTGTCATTTCTATGCCAGTGATGGTTTTGTGGTTTGGTCATGATTTGTTACCTCCAGTCTTTCAAAGGATGGAGTAAGTAAATAGTTGAAGTTGAATTTTCCCTTTTGGCTTGCATGATTACGGTTTTTTTTTTTTTTAATTCAAAATTGTCTTTTGTTGGTTGATTCACTGTTATGATTGGACATTGTGCGTCTCCTGTGTTTATTTTAATGACAGTTATAGATAAGCTGTTCATACCTGAACTATTTTGTTTCCTGTGGTGACATAATTAAAGTATTTTCTGTCATTTCTATATACCTTAATGGTTTTTCTGTAACCTAATCCAAGACGTCAAAATGTTCGTGTGAACAATCATTCTGATTTATTGATGTCACATCATTCTTCAGATTGGATTTGGAACTTTCTTTTGGATATTGTTGTCCAGTCTGAGTGAATATGGCGCAATGGAGTTTCAAAGTTTGGATCTTAGTCATTGGGATGATCTGTTTCCTCTTTTAATCAAGACTTTTTGATTTGGTTTTCTTTAGTTATTAACACCTAATTTCCTGATTCTTTTCTGGGATGTAGTTCCTATGCAGCTTCCTGTTTCTGGTTAAACTATTTTTTTTTTTTTCACGGTTGCTATTCTTTTATCTTGAAAAACAGTATATCTATTCAAGGCAACTATCTTTTATCTATGAAGAAAATTACTCAATGCTCAAGCACTTTGTAGGCTGGTTTACAGATGAAATAGGAAGCAAAACACCTGGCAAATGGGAAAGCATCCTCCTGCATTCAAGAGGCAAGCCTCTTGCTAGCACTCCCAACTTTTTTCTTCATCCCACCACCCTTGCATCTCTCCATAATCCATTGGTAGTGTTCTACTCATCTTTTTCTTCCAGTTCACCCTACTACCTCTTGCCAGGTTGGCAGCGGTCATCTTCTGATACCACAGTGCTGGGACCATTTCCCAGTTATTTTCTGGAACCACTGTGTCTAAAACCACTTCATTTTTGGTCCCCTTCTTTGCGTCTTTTCCTTTTCTGTTGTAGGTCTTAGCCAAAGGTCCATTGAGATAGGTTCCATCAGTCCTTTTTTTAAATTTTTTGTTTTTCTTAATTTGGGTTGGGGATGTGCTTGTTTCTAATATTAAAAAGTAGGAATACATGTGCTGTTCTGTTTTTATGATAAATGGGGATGTGATTGATTGTATAAGTTGATATAGTTTATCATACACCATGGCGCTAAGAATTGCTGGGCACTGCATAGTCTAGAGGTTTTAGTTTGCTGTAAGTTAGGTACAGAAGTATTTCAAGAGAAGGGATTTGTCAGATATATGATGCATGTAAACAAATACTCCCAGTAAGGCACCTAAATTAAAATTAGCCAGCACGTTTCATGAAGGTTTAGCTTGAATTCTTCAACTGTATTTTGTGCCATATTTCCTGGGTTTAGCTGTCTGTCGCAAGCTGCTCTGTTTTGGAACTCTCCATGCTCCATTAGCTAGGAGGCCTGTGCTACACAATCTGGACTTGACCTTTTCCCTTAGGGCCTGTTTGGTTTGAGGGGAGGGAGGGGAGGGAGGGGTAGGGGAGGGGAGGGGAGGTTTCATCCTCACCTTGTTTGATTAAAAAGGAGGGGAGGGGAGGGATAGTAATAATCAATTTACCATTTTACCCTTACATATTAGTTTATGTTTTTTATTGATATGTTATATAAATTAATTTACATCTTAATTTAAATCATATAATTTAATAAAAATTCAGTCTTATCATGTTAATATGTGTATTAAAAAATTGGTACAGTAATTTTTATTCTAATTAATATAATAATATATTTAAAATAATCAAATTAACAAATTTTGTATGCTCTAAGAAAAATAAAATTTTATTCTCTTTAGGCTATCTTTTTTTCCAGCTTTAAAATATATTTAATAAATAATATATTTATAAAACACAATTAATTTTATAATATTATAATTTTTTATTTTTAAATAATGTTTTATAATATATTTTTAATTATAATAATGTATTTATTTTTTATTTTTTTACTTAGAATAATATATTTTTTATTTGAAATAAACATTATAATAATATATTTTATGGGTAGAAGTGGAATATTGAAAAAATTATAAGGGCATAATGGTCCAAAAATTTGGCTCCCCTCCAAAAACCCCCAATTTGGAGGAGAGCCAAAATGGGGGGAGGGAGGGGAGGGGAGGGGACATTTTAGCTCCCCTCCCCTCCAAAATTTTTAACCAAATGAGGGGAGGGGCTCATTTTCCCTCCCCTCCCCTTCCCTCCCCTCCAACCAAACAAACTAGAGTTGTTATTTAACCCTAGTATGGTTCCTTGATGAAATCAAAACACTATTTTTTTAAGTCCTTGTGATATGTTTAGACAGATGTGGAAGTCTCCATTACGTCTCATGTTTTTTTTGAGAAAGGTTGGATCTAACAGGCTAATATGTCATGTGTTGGGTGTAGTAACAAATTTCAATCTCGTGTGTAGTTTTGGATTCTGGTTATTTATGATACTTGCATGTTGGCTGTTGAATTATTTGACTGTAATAAGCATCAAATGAGATGTCCAAAGCAACATTTTTTTTTAATTTTCATCAAAATCTAATGGTTGTTTACTTTTTCAATATCGAATCTGCAGGTCTTTAAAGAGAAACAATGCAAGAGTCAAAACAATTGTTGCTAAATCTCTTGGTCTTTTGTCATGCCTTTACGGATGTAGTAGATCTGTATCTGGTTACACAAATGAGTGCAAATTATATCTCAATGCGAAAATTGAAAAAACATGTTCGACAGTTGATTGTTTGCTGCAAGGTCTCAGGTGTTCGAAATGTGATAGAAAAGTAATTTCCAACTGCGGTGAGCATCATCCTGCTATAGCTTTTCGGTTGGATATCCATGAAGATGTCAGTTCTGATTATAATTTTATTCAACTACAGTCGTTATTTTTTGAACTCCTTTTTGATGGGTCCTCTGAAGATGTCCAAGTTTCCTGTGTGGCAGTTATTAATCGTATTCTTGCACATGGAGATCCTGATGTTTTGCTGAGAACGAGGTCTGAATGGATAAAATGTTTGGATTTTTTACTTGTTAACAAGAGCAAGGACTTGAGAGAAGCATTTTGCAGTCAAATCAGTTCCTTTGCAGAGGACCGTATTTTGAGTTTAATTTTTCCAGAGGACACTGAAAAAAGTAAGGGAAAAGGATTCCTGGATATAATTAAACATGCTGTGGCAGCAGCTGAAAGTCCCCTGATATTAGAGGCTATTTTGGAATGTACATCAGAGATCGTGGCTGCTGTTGGTATAGATAACCCACTTTTCTTGTGTTCCCTTATACTATTGGTTGATCAGCTTGATAATTCACGTGTGACTATAAGAATGAATGCCTCAAGGTTAATACATAAATCCTGTTTTTTGCATCTTAAAGGAGGACTTCAGGTAATTCTTTCCAAAGATGTTCTTATTCGAACCCAACTCTTTAATTATCTCTCTGAGAGACTTGCCAGCCGCCCCCACTTAGTGAGGGAGTTTGCTGAAACTGTTTTTGGTGTTGAAACTGAAGAATTTGTCAAGAAAATGATTCCTTTGTTCTCCCTCAGCTTGTGGTATCTCAACAGGATAATAGTCAAGCACTTCTTACCTTATATGAGTTGGCCAAGTGCTTGAACACTGATATGGTGCCTCTAATAGTTAACTGGTTGCCAAAAGTCCTTGCTTTTGCTCTTCATCAAGAAGATGACCGGCAGTTACTTGCTGCTGTGCAGTTTTACCATGCACAGACTGGTTCTGACAAGCAGGAAATATTTGCAGCTGCATTACCTGCACTTTTGGATGAACTTGTATGCTTTGTCGATGTTGATGATGCAGATGAGATAAGCAGAAGGTAATCTGAGTGAATTTGAGTCTGATGTTGATATTTGGCTAAAATATACAAAACTTCCTTGAACTTTGAACCATGTGCAAAGAACCTTCTTGGCCTTTTAATGTTGACAAGGAATCTATAGTCATTTATTTCATTATTTCACTAACGGAATGTGATATGTTATTGACCTCATATCTCCTTGAACTGCTTTTTGGCGGTGGAGTCCATCCTTCAAATTTTGAGTTATGTGTAAATGATTCCCCTGCACTTTAAGTCACCTCATGTCAAGATGTATCTTTTTAGTGAGATAATGGGCAAACTAATGAATGAGAGTTCTTTGTATGAGTGTGAAATTTTAGGGGGCCTTAATTCTTTTTATTACTAGGTATAATTTGTAAATATCATTGTGTGCTGCTTCTGAACCATTGACTTCTGCTATAAAATCTTTATGAGCATTGTTTTGTACGTAAGTGTAGCTGTTTATGTTTTGGATCATAAGGAATTACCATCTATCAGGAATGGTTAGACACCCAAGAGGGAGGGGTAGAATGAATTGTGTGCTTTAGAAAAAAAATTTGAAACTAAATGACATTTTTTAAGAAATCGCTGAGAGACTGCTGTGCCAAAAATAAAATGGATCTTTGAAAATTGAGATGCAACTGGGAATCCAAGAATTTTGATGAAGAATAAGAAGTTGCACGAATGAATGAGTTAGTGACAACAATAAAGGGCAGTGAAATGATGAGAGAGAAGAGTGAGAAAGATCAAATGCAAAAAGTTTTCCCTGGTTTGGCTTATAGCACGGGCGTAAGTGTTTGCTAAGAGTAGTACTCAAGCAATATTCCAAGAAGCACATGCAAACTCCTTACATTAAATGACTCAAATGAGTCTCACAATTAAGGGTCTCTCCTCATACAATGGGTTTTCACCTTACAACTACTCAGGGAATTCTATCTTGCATATTTTAAATTCTCTCCAAAGAAATAGAAAATATCAGCAAAGACTCTCAAAAGAGGAGCTCTACAATGGAAACAAAGTTAGAAGTAAAAGAGAGTGATTTAGAGCTCAAGAATGATTTCATTAGATTAAAGCAAGTTTTCTCCATGTTTCTTAGTTCATAAGGGCTCCTATTTATGTCACAAATCCCAATAGAGCTGTTTGAGAGAGAAGGAAAGTTAAGTTGTGCAAAAAATCATCATAAAGTTGCAGGAGCTTTTCTGCACTGCACCAGTCAACTGGTCCTCAACTTCCCTTTATAGATTCTGGAGTTTGAGGAAGAGGGAAAGAGAGACACTTAGTTGACTGCTCACTTATGAAATGATAGTCATTTCCAATAGTAGGCTAGTTAGATGCTGCTCACGTACCAGTTGACAGGTCCTGCACCAAATGCATTTATGTATGAGCAAGACTACTTGGTTTGCACTCTGACAAATAGGATCCTCGAGAAGTCCAAAAATGCTCCTTTTTAAAATTTTGAACTCAAATGATTTGAAAGAACATTTCCCAAGAGCTCTAACAACCTGAAAGCCTTTAACGATAAATCCTAAGCCCCAAAAGGCTGTTTTGATATTCTGTTGTGCAGCATTCTGGCCTTGACATAGTGAATTCTTGAATGCACTTGCCCAAATTAATTGTCACCATCAAAATTCTATATATAATTTTTTTTTTTTGCTCTTGCTGACTTGTCATTTAGACTATGTGGATTTGTTGTGGCTATGGCCGGCAATTATCAAGTTGTGCATATGCAATTCCTATGTACTAAACTTTTCTTTTTTAAAAAAATGACAGTTTAGTGGAGTAAATAGCTATTCTAAGAAACTGAATAATGTAAATTTCAGACTGTATGACGTTCTTGTATTTATTTAACAGGTTAGCAAGAGTGCCTCAGCTAATCAAAGACATTGCTAAAGTTTTGACGGGTGGGGAAGATCTTCCAGGATTTTTGAGGAGTCACTTTGTTGGCCTTCTTAATAGTATAGACAGAAAAATGCTTCATGCTGATGATTTTGTGCTTCAGAGGCAAGCCCTGACACGTATTGAGATGTTGATTAAAATGATGGGTTCCCATCTTAATACTTACGTGCCTAAACTGATGGTTCTCCTTATGCATGCCATAGACAAAGAATCACTTCAAGGGGAGGGTCTATCTGTCTTGCATTTTTTCATTGAACAGTTGGCCAAAGTTTTGCCATCTAGCATTAAGCATATAATTTCTCAAATTCTGGCTTCTCTTCTTCCTTTCCTGGAAAGAGACAGAGAAAATCCTTCAATACATATTGACAGAGTGGTAAAAATTTTAGAGGAACTTGTATTGAAGAACAGTGTCATTCTGAATCAGCATATACGTGAGTTTCCTCCGTTGCCTAGCATCCCGGCTCTGGCAGAAGTTAATAGAGCAATTGAAAAAGCTCGTGGATCAATGACCTTGAAGGATCAATTGCGAGATATAGTTGATGGTTTAAATCATGAGAACTTGAATGTGAGGTATATGGTAGTGTGTGAACTGCGTAAGCTTCTGAACCTAAGATGGAAGGATGTTACAACTCTGATCATTGCTGAAACTAGTTCTGATTTGGATGTCTTGAGTTCTTTGATCACATCTTTACTTAGAGGGTGTGCAGAAGAATCAAGAACGGCAGTTGGACAGAGATTAAAGTTGGTCTGTGCTGATTGTCTTGGAGCCCTTGGTGCTGTTGACCCTGCTAAAGTAAAGGGATTTTCATGTCAGCGTTTCAAAATTCAATGCTCTGATGATGACCTCATATTTGAGCTGATCCACAAACACCTAGCTCGAGCATTTAGATCAGCACCAGATACTGTTATTCAAGACTCAGCTGCATTGGCCATACAGGAGCTTCTAAAAATTGCTGGTTGTGGGGCATCACTTGATGTAAATGCATCAACTTCCACATCACAGGCACAAAAGGATAAAGAAACTTTGGTAGCTGTTGCATCTGAGTTTGAGTGTACTGATGGTATGAGTCGGATGAATAATAGGGGCCAGAGATTATGGGATCGATTCTCTAATTATGTGAAAGAAATAATAGCCCCATGCCTAACATCTAGATTTCAGCTTCCTAGTGTGGCTGACTCAACATCTGTTGGTCCTATTTACCGCCCATCTATGTCATTTAGAAGATGGATATTTTTTTGGATAAGAAAACTAACTGTGCATGCCACTGGATCCCGTGCATGCATTTTCAATGCTTGCCGAGGTATTGTGCGTCACGATATGCAAACAGCAATATATTTACTTCCCTACTTAGTTCTTAATGCTGTCTGTCATGGCACTCAGGAGGCACGTTGCAGCATAACAGAAGAAATCCTTTCTGTTCTTGATGCAGCTGCATCAGAAAACAGTGGTGCTTCAGTTCATGGGTTTAGTGGTGGGCAAAGTGAAGTTTGTATTCAAGCTGTGTTTACTCTTCTTGATAATCTTGGACAGTGGGTGGATGATGTTGAACAAGAAGTTGCTCTTTCCCAGTCATCTCATTCATCAGCTAAGCAACAAAAATCAAAGGATCAAAGTTCAATTTCTTTGGCTGTTCAGGAACAACTCCTTGTTCAGTGTAAGTATGTTTCAGAGCTTTTAACTGCAGTTCCAAAGGTGACCCTTGCTAGAGCTTCCTTTAGGTGTCAGGCTTATGCAAGGTCTTTGATGTACTTTGAATCTCATGTGAGGGAAAAGTCAGGTGCTTTCAACCCTGCCGCTGAGAGGAGTGGCACCTTTGAGGATAAAGATGTTTCCCATCTTATGGAAATATACAGTTGTTTGGATGAGCCAGATGGACTATCTGGCTTGGCATGTTTATGCAATTCTTTGAGGTTGCAGGATCAGCTATTAATAAATAAGAAATCTGGGAACTGGGCTGATGTTTTGACTTCCTGCGAGCAGGCTTTGCAAATGGAGCCTAACTCAATTCAGAGACATTCAGATGTTCTTAACTGCTTGTTAAACATGTGCCACCTTCAGGCAATGGTCACTCATGTTGATGGTCTAATTTCTAGGATTCCTCAGTACAAGAAAGCATGGTGCATGCAAGGTTTGCAGGCAGCCTGGAGGCTTGGCAGGTGGGAATTGATGGATGAGTACCTCAGTGGAGCTGAAGAAGAAGGTTTACTTTGTAGCTGCTCTGAAAGTAATGCTTCATTTGACTTGGACGTTGCAAAGATTCTCCAGGCAATGATGAAGAAGGACCACTTCTCAGTTGCAGAGAAACTTGCTTTATCTAAGCATTCACTAATTGCCCCCTTAGCTGCTGCAGGCATGGATTCATACATGCGAGCTTACCCATTTGTTGTAAAACTTCACTTGCTACGGGAACTGGAAGACTTCCATTCTCTTTTGAGCGGTAGCTCTTTCTTAGAGAAATATTTTCATTTGGATGATATAGATTTCTCTAAAATGATGGATAATTGGGAAAGTCGACTTAGATTTACACAGCCATCACTTTGGGCCAGGGAGCCACTTTTGGCTTTCAGGAGACTGGTTTTTGGCGCCAGTGGTCTTGGAGCTCAAGTTGGGAATTGCTGGCTTCAGTATGCAAAACTATGTCGCATGGATGGTCATTATGAAACAGCTAACAGGGCAATTTTAGAAGCCCAGGTCTCGGGTTCACCTAATGTCACCAGGGAGAAAGCTAAACTTCTCTGGAGCACCCGTCGGTCTGATGGAGCCATTGCAGAGTTGCAACAATCTCTGTTGAACATGCCTGTTGAAATTTTAGGCTCTGCTGCAATATCATCTATTTCGAGCCTTTCCTTAGTACCACTTAATCCTCCACATCTTATTTGTGACAGTCAAGCTATGAATGAGAGCAAAGATATAGCCAAGACCCTTCTTCTCTACTCAAGGTGGACTCATTACACTGGGCAGAAGCAGAAGGAAGATGTAATAAGTCTTTACACGAGGGTAAGGGAACTGCAGCCCAAGTGGGAGAAAGGGTACTTCTATATGGCTAAATATTGCGATGAGGTGCTTGCTGATGCTAGGAAACGCCAGGAGGAGAACTTTGAACTTGGTCCTAGACATGTTTCTGCAGCTTCAGTTGTTGGCTGTTCAAATTCAAATGTTGAGAAGCGTTGGTGGTCCTATGTGCCTGACGTGCTGCTATTCTATGCAAAAGGGCTTCACAGGGGACACAAAAATCTATTTCAGGCACTTCCAAGGTTATTAACCTTGTGGTTTGACTTTGGGAGCATGTATCAAAGAAGCGGTTCATCTAACAAGGACCTGAAGAATGTACAAGGGAAGGTTGGTGGAGAATTTCTCTCATATTTTTGTTCTCTTCAATGCATTGAAATTCTTCCCATGCGTTCCCTTTTGTGCTGATGCTACTGCCTTTTTTACTTTGGTAGGTAATGAGTATTATGAGAGGCTGTTTGAAGGATTTACCAACATATCAGTGGTTGACGGTGCTGCCTCAATTGGTATCAAGAATATGCCACCAGAATGAAGAAATTGTTCGACTAGTCAAGCTTATCATTACCTCAGTTCTCCGCCAGTACCCCCATCAGGGGCTATGGATTATGGCAGCAGTTTCGAAGTCAACTGTTCCTTCGAGGAGGGAAGCAGCAGCAGAAATAATACTAGCTGCACGTAAAGGTTTCAGCCCAGGAAGCAATGAGAGCAATTTGTTCGTTCAATTTGCTAGCCTCATAGACCATCTGATCAAGTTGTGTTTCCATGCTGGCCAGCCCAGAGCGAGGACAATTAATATTTCCACTGAGTTTAGTGCTCTTAAGAGAATGATGCCCCTGGGAATTATCATGCCCATTCAACAATCTCTGACTGTTAATCTGCCTGTATATGATGGAAACCTGAGCGATTCACTGACGTATACTATCTTTTCCCACACAGATCTTCCTACTATATCAGGCATTGCTGATGAGGCTGAGATTCTCTCTTCTCTTCAGCGACCTAAAAAAGTATGTTGACATGGTCTTTATATCTTTATTTTTTATTTTTTTTCATTTGATAGTCTTAAATCTTTAGTGTACAGTTAACTGATGATTGGATTAGCAAGCTTTCATTGCATATATTTGCCCTATCTTGCCTATTTGATTGAAGATTGAGTGTATCATCACTGAGGAAAATGCATTTCAGGATGAAAAATTTGTGAGGAAATTAAATGTTTTCTTGTCACCATCATTATCTGTTTTTGGCACCGAATGCACTAGGGGCAGATATCTTTGCAATTGTAGGTTGTAGTTTGTATCATCTTTGTAATAGGTGTGCCTGTGTACTTCAGATAATTCTACTAGGCAGTGATGGTCTTGAACATCCATTTCTTTGCAAACCCAAAGATGATCTCCGCAAAGATGCTCGCATGATGGAATTTACTGCAATGATCAACCGGTTGCTATCCAAATATCCTGAAAGCCGCCGAAGGAAGCTTTATATTCGTACATTTGCTGTGATTCCTCTGACAGAGGACTGTGGTATGGTAGAGTGGGTGCCTCACACTCGTGGACTTCGACAAATTCTTCAAGACATATACATTACTTGTGGAAAGTTTGATAGGCTGAAAACTAATCCTCAAATCAAACGAATTTATGATCAATCCCAAGGTAAAATGCCAGAAGATGAGATGCTGAAGAACAAAATTCTGCCAATGTTTCCTCCTGTTTTCCACAGATGGTTCTTGACCACATTTTCTGAGCCTGCAGCATGGTTCAGGGCCCGTGTTGCTTATGCTCACACTACTGCAGTTTGGTCCATGGTTGGACACATCGTGGGACTGGGTGATCGGCATGGTGAAAATATTCTTTTTGATTCAACCAATGGTGACTGTGTTCATGTTGATTTCAGTTGCTTATTTGACAAAGGATTGCAGTTGGAGAAGCCTGAGCTTGTGCCCTTTAGGCTAACCCAGGTTAGAAAAACATAAAATTTGTAGTATATTCAACATGAATGTCTTTCTTCAGACTTCCGTGTGTTTCAAATCCAGTCTACCACTTTTTCTCTACTTCAATGAGAGTAATTTCAGCGGTTATTCAAGAGTTGGTGACAATGATCCATTCTTTTTTATTATTTAACGACACATAAAAGTGATTATTTTATACTAATTATTTCTTCTAATTCCTTCTGGAAATTGGCCACCGGGTTTTCCTGGATTCTTTGATGGAACCTACAGAACATGATTGATGGGTTAGGCATTACTGGATATGAGGGTACCTTTTTGAGGGTTTGTGAAATTACCCTCTCTGTACTGAGGACACACAGGGAGACTCTTATGAGCGTGCTTGAAACTTTCATCCATGATCCTCTTGTGGAATGGACGAAGTCTCATAAATCAAGTGGAGTAGAAGTTCAGAATCCACACGCACAGGTCCAGTAATATTTTCTTCTTTCATTATTGGAATAAGTTTTGTCTTGATGAATTTACCATGCTACGCTTTACTGGTGACTTTGGTTCTGTGATTTATTGAGGTTAGTTTAAATTATCCTGAAGCCCTTCTTTTCAGCAGCTTATTTCTAGGCAAGGTTGCAATTATCAATAATGTAGAGTAAATTAAATTCTAAGAGAATTCAATTGATGTAACTTTCCCACTTTTTGCAGTCGTTTTCAGAGTAAATACTATATGCTAGGTTCCTTGGTTACGGTTTGGGAAATATCATTGGAGTAGTTCTGCTATAACTGTCATTATTATAGTAAGGCTAGAAGCAGTTTTTGTTCGTGTTATAAATAGAATAGATTTGTTATAACTTTATTACATTAATTTGATCAGCGTGCCATCTGTAATATTGAGGCAAGGTTACAAGGAGTAGTAGTTGGTGTTGGGGCTGCCCCATCATTACCTCTTGCAGTAGAAGGTCAAGCTCGTAGGCTAATTGCTGAAGCAGTTTCTCACAAGAATCTTGGAAAGATGTATATATGGTGGATGCCGTGGTTTTAAGTAATCAATTGATTGGAAAAAAATTCAGACAGGTATCATGTCATCAGTTTTATTTCCTTATGTCATTTTAATGTTGAAGTGTCATGTATATGTTTGTATACAGAGCAGTTATATCTGATCTCCTTGTCTATAACATGTCCTGCACTTGCGTTTTAGTGTTGCTATATCTTGTTCTGTCGTGGTTTTTGTGAGTGCTTGTGCTTCATAGATGTAGTAGTATACGGGCGATGGGGTTATTGTATCTTGCGTACGTCTCTCTTAGTAATGATATTTATATGCTTTGAATATTTTGAAAATATATGATTAGTTCTTCCTACCAGATTTCCTAACTCAACGAACTGAACCGTTGCAATGCTTTCTTTGATTGATGTCGTGGAATGGTACATCTTTTTAATTAATTCTCTTAAGCGAACGCAACGCATCTTATGTCATAATGTCGATGAAAAACTTTTTTTCCTACCGCAGGTTTGTTGTGTAACATAGGTTGGACTAGAGGGAGGTCCTCATTTGGTCTGTCGTAAACTAAGTGTTGTAGTTGCCCACTTGCTAAATACATAGGAATATGTGGTTCATACTTTCGTTTTTGCTTTGGTCATGCCACCAGGATGCAGGGGGTGAATGGGTGCCCGATCGCAGCATGCCACGAGCTGTGTTATGAGATGCGCAGGAATTGGAAAGCGGAGCCAAAACCTTGAAAGTTAGGAATTCGACCGCATTATGATAGAGGCAGAGTGCAGAATAAAGGTTTTGTTGGGCAAGGACGTTGCAAAATGCAGGTTGACGCTCTTTTCTGCTTAGAAGAGGTAGCGTGTGGAAGGCATGTTGGTTTTGCCATGAATAGAATTGAAACTCGAAAGAACACGTCTTCCTTCCTTGTATTCGTTTGTATAGAGCCGCGCACCTTGTATTCGTTTTGGCTTCTGCCTTTAAGCCTCAAGGCATATTGCAGGTCGCGTTTCCTCTTCCCCCACGTTTCTATGACATAGGACACGAGGCTTTCCTCCACTTCCCGAGTATTGGCTGCTGGGCGGGACTGGAAGACACGTGACTTTTTAGCAGCATTTGTTAACTATTACAGTGAAGACATAGATGATAAATCAATAGTAATTACTTCCTGCCAAAATTAATTAATTAATAATTCTTTTTCTTCATCAATGGAAGGGGTGGGCCCATTGGCTTCGGATGTGTTACTAAAATATTAATTTTTTTTAAAAATTGTGTATATTAAAATAAAAACTCCTAAAAATAAAGTAAATATTATTAAATTTAAGCACACTAACCTTAATTTGGAAGAATGTTATGACCACCTTCATGTGACTCAATTCCATCATATTTTAGAATTTTGACCTTAAAATACACCAAAGCTCCAAAGTTGACTTTAATTAGTCTTTATGTTTACTTAATAATTCTTAAATGTGTAGGGATGATGAGTTATAATATTAATGGTTATAAATAATACAACTTCCTAATGTCATATTTTAAAATTGAACTTAATACTAAACATTGATTATAATAACCGTGATCCACAAATAAGTTCTACGCTCGCAAGTAGTAAATGATCTAGTCGGACCCTCAATCTCTCAGACAGGAAAAGCAACCAAATCCCATAGAGATTTTGGCATGCTTCGAATAAATAACGAATAGAGAATATGAAATATGAGAAAGGACAACCAAACGTGGGAAAGATAGAAGAAACTTATTGAGTGGTAAGTGCTTTTGAAGTTGCTGGTTTCTAAGAGCCCTTTGTAGAATAATCGATAGTAGAACATAAAATAACTACCACTATCATTGTTATGTTTGCATGAAGATAAGAAAAAAAAGAAAAGAAAAGATAGAAATTTTTTTTTTTTGGTGACAGTCCATTGATCAGTTGATTATTTTCTTGGTCCTTTAATATAATTATAATGACTTGAATAAGTTGTTAAATGTGATTTTTTTTTTTTCCTAAATTCATTCATTCCAAATGTGAAGATCGGAGGAAGAACGCGTAATCGGTCGCATAAAATGGTGGAAAGCCCAGTGTTCGTCCGTCACTGCATGCGGAAGACCTCACCCCTGCTTCTTCTTCCCCAAGGTATCTACGAAGATCCTGACTTTCTCTTCGACCCTTTCCGATATCAATTTAGTCATCATCGCCCCTATCTATTTCATCGAAATTATACCATTCTCAATTTCAGAAGATGAATAAGAGGCCAAAAATGAGCAACGAGAAGGCCGTTGTCAATGTCTGGCAGCGAGAGTGAGGTCAGATACCCGGCAGGAATTTCTCTCACCGCCTCGGAGCCTCTGAGGTATAAATTTTCTATAACTCTGTACTTGGTTCCCTTCTTTATTGTACTTGGCAACTCGTTTTTTCTTAATTTGTTCTTGTTAATTACTCCTTAACTCCAGACTCTGGCAGGAAGAAAGATTCGCTCTCGTGGCGGCAATGCAACTGTTTATTGAGCGTGTCTGACTTAGGATTTTCTCCCGATGTCAAGTTACCATAATGCGTTTTGCCTTTTATGTTTTTGAAACTACTACGACTAGTCCTTTTGAGGCTTGCAGGTCATGTCTATTTTGTCCGGCTGAAGCTTTGAAAATTTCATCATTCCTATTGGATGTGATCTTTCCAAGAAACTGTACAATGCACTTTAATTGTAAAACTGTATATAAAAAATGGCATCTTATTTATAAAAGATGCATTAATAACGGAGAGAAACTAAAAATATATTTAAAAAATTGTAAACGTTGTCATGTTCGTGTTAAAAATGCTATCCTTGGAAGCTACAGTTAAAAACAGGGCATCTTATATTAGTACCTGGGGATGTTGATATAAAAGATGTTAAGAACAGTTAGTGAAAGTTAATGCCAAGAATGAAATATGTGGTATTATATTCTTAATTGAAACTCGAACTCTAAATTTATAGAAAATTTTCGTTCTTCTTCTTCTTCTTCTAAATCTCCCTTCTGATTTAGATGTAAACACAATTAGTGTTCTCGACCCTTACTCATATGCCATCTTCGATATGCGGATAAAGAAAAGACAACTTTTATCAAGCCTGTATAAAGAAGCTCAAAGATCTAATCTTATTGATGGGATTTGTTTCAGGATCTTGTCCTCCGACTTGATGTATGCAGGAAACTTGAAAAGCACAGGGGCTGTGTAAATACTGTAAGCTTCAATGAAGATGGTGACATTTTGGTGTCGGGTTCTGATGACAAGGATGTTATCCTCTGGGACTGGAAAACTGGGAATATCAGACTATCTTTTGATTCGGGTCATAGTAATAACATTTTTCGTGCAAATTTTGTGCCCCTCAGATGATAGAAGCATTGTCACTTTTGCTGCTGAAGGACAGGTACATCATATTACATTATGATGGACCATGTCTATTCTATTTGACTGTTTTAGCAGTAACCATCTGTAATAAATCTGTCCATTATGATTAGCTGAATTATACTTGATCCAAATCTGGAATGTATACTCTCCCTAACTTTTGAATTTGTTTTATGTTGAGAACCGCTAAAATGAAATAGGGTTTCAAATGGATAACTATTTACGAAAGCTGTTCATCTACATTGAAATCAGGAGAAATGCAATGTCATTTTTTTTTTTTTTTGGTGAATAAAGATAAACTAGTCAGAAACAAAAATACATAACCAAACTACGTTAATCCAGGCGAACTCGTGTTGGAGTCCCTATGCCCAGTAGATCCTTATGCAATTGCTCCTCCAAGCCTGCTGGAGGTATTACCCAAGATCTTTTCCTTAGGAAACCTTCATGCGCCATCTTGTCTGCACAAGCATTTGCTTCTCTGTATATAGCTTTAAACCTCAGTTGCCATTCTCTTGCCATTAGCTCTCTTACTTCCTCCATTAAGCCATTATATTCCTCTAATGCAATGTCATTTTTGTTATATATATATGAAGTTCATTTGTTTTGTAGCATACTGTCTATTTTAGGTGAGACATGCTCAGATTCCGAAACGTGGAGATGTGGAAATGAAGTTACTGGGCAGGCATCATGGAAGGGCCCATAAGTTGGCTATTGAGCCTGGCAGTCCCCATACCCTTTATACCTGTGGTGAAGATGGATTAGTACAACATATAAGTGAAATGTTTCCTTTGCTATAACTAGTTGTTTATTCTTCAGTCTTCTTTGACAATTTCATTAATGAGTAATGACTACAAATGGGCAAGCCCTTTAGCTATTAACTTTCTTTTGGTGAAGCATCCTTTTAGCTACAAATGTACAATGTTGACAAGCCTTAATATTGTTTGGTTGGTGACTCTCAAACTAGAAATGAATGTAGTGTTGATGTCAACTGTTAAGTCTTTGATCTTATGTCTGTTGTGACCGGGCACTCCCTCAGTCTCAGTCTCTATTTAAATTAGAAGTTTTATTTTACACTCTTGTTGCTTAGTCAAGTGATGGTAAGTATTATTGCAGTTTGATCTGAGAACTAGGACTGCAACAGAACTTTTTACATGCCAGCCTACCAATGATAGAAAGCATTACCTGCCATTCATCATCTTCATGCAATTGCAATTAATTCAAGGAACCCAAATCTTTTTGCAGTTGCTGGGTCTGATGAGTATGCTCGAATTTTTTATATTCGCAAGTATAAATGGGACGGATCTACTGAGTTTGGTCAACCCACTGACGTCTTTTGCCCTTAGCGCTTGATTGGTGATGAGGAAGTTGGAATTACGGGCCTGGCATTTCTGAACAGAGCGAGCTGCTTGTGTCTTACAATGATCAGTTCATTTATCTTTTCACACCAGATATGGGTTTGGGTCCAAACCGTGTTCCTAGTTCTCTCCCTTCTAAAAACAGTGATGCCAATGGATTGGGAGGTAACTATTTTCGCTTCATCACCATCTAATGTAGATGTTGATGAGACAATTACTGCACAAGTTTACAAGGGCCATAGGAATTGCAAGACAGTGAAGGGTGTTACTTTTTTGGTCCTAAATGTGAGTATGTGGTGAGTGGGGTCAGATTGTGGTCGGATTTTCATTTGGAGAAAGAAAGGTGGCAAGCTTCTTCGTGTAATGAAAGCAGATAAGACAGTTGTCAACTGTATTGAGTCTCATCCTACAATGGTTCTTGCAAGCAGTGGAATTAATAATGACATCAAATATGGTCCCAAGGCACTTGAGAAAGCTACTTTACCCAAAAATATAAACCAGGTATGAATTCAGCCTGTTGGGTTAATTTGTGCAAGTCAAAAAGATAGTGCGCAAAATGATATTAAGTGGCATCATGCCTTTATATGTGTGTGTACTCTAGGTTCAACTTAGAACTGTACCTTATAAAACTCAAACTATTTTCCAAAAATTATTATTTTCAAATAAACTCAAGAAACCGAATAAATGATGAGATGTTCTGCTGGTAAGAATCTATTTCGAAAATCCTTTTCAGCCTTCTTTCCTCCTCCTGCTCTTGGCAGGTGATCCCAATCTTGACTTACGGTTCTAGTGCTCCTTGAAAAAAGTTCAAGGACAAAATTGGATTTTAACCAATTAGAATAATCTTCAAAGGAAAATTTCTTTTTCTGGGCTTCCTTGGTTGAGCAGTTATTTGGGAATTTTGACTCGCTAAATTTTTTGGGATCTTTGAATTTTAAAATTCCAAATCAGTTTTGTTTACTATATTTTAATAACAATTGATAATATTTAAAAAGCAAATTACACCATATTTTTGTAATCATTCATGATTTGGGATTCTAAAATTTTAAAGGTATTTTTTTTGGAATTTTTCGAAATTTTTTCCCTATAATATAAAATGGAAAACATCTTATTTACTTAAAAATCTGTAGTTTTTAAACAATAGAATTTTTTTTAATTCTTTCTTTTTCCTTTTTCTGAGAGGAAATGCATTCTCTTCTTAGTCTAGAAAACCTAGTTTTGACTCTTGAAAATCGAATGCTAATTAAATCGGACCATAATGTTTGTCTTGCATTTACGATATCTTTATATTTTGTTGATGAGCTTGCTTTTAATTCTGTTCTTACCTGGGCTGCTTGCTTCTAAACGTTGTGGGATGGCAGTAAAAAGGGGGGATTTAGTTTTCTATTGACGCTATACCATTATCTGGGATCTTGGTCGGTGTGACCCACCCTCCATTACCTAGAAACCTTGCATTTAGAGGGGGATTGAACTAGCTATTGTTCTGTGTGTGGGTGGATCAGAGAAGCGAAGGTTTCATGTGTTCTTTAAGCTGTTTTGGGCAGCAGAGGAACCAATTTCTCTTAAGTTAATTCTATGACCAGAGTTCCTGTATTTGATGTGATTATGATGACGATGATATGCCACATGGTGATAATAGTGATTATGTCGATAGTAACAATGGCAATGCTGATCACTTAGCTTGGTGGTTGCAATGATAATAACTTTGCGTGTCCGACAGAATTCACAAGCTAGGCGGCGGATGTCCCAGATAGCTTATCAAGGCCTGCGACTATTTTCACTTCCCAGGCGGAGGATTAACATAGACGGCAATGAACATAACATGGCTCTGCGACGGGCGTTTCTGGAGTTGACCTCAAGATTCTATGCTGCTGATGATGAGGGCTCCGGTAACGTTGATGGGGCAGACATAACCGGCTAGGGGCGGATTTGTTCATTTTAATGTCACTCTTCTTGACGTCGAAGAACGGTGGCAATTGTATGAATATAGCACAGGAATTTACAAGGGTAATTGTGCATATATCGATGTGTGTGTATAAAATAAATATCTGTGGGCATGTTCTTATAACCTTATTATAATCATTTGTCTTTACTTAATAAGAAAACTTCTATGTAATTTTCTATTTCTTATCATAAAATTATTTATTTGAAACATGCTAACACGTAATCTTTACAATTCAATATTGCGTGATTGATGCATTCTGATCGAACTTATTTAGCATAAGTGGTTGTTTGGGTCTCAATCAAATGATATTTTAAGCACTTGAGGCTCCGGAGGGACACTGAAAACAAGGTGATTATATACGACAGTATTTATGGATACACATAAACGAGTAACTATAATTTCTGTTTCTTGTATTTTGGCGTAATTCAGTTAATTTAATCCTAGGTGTTAAAGCATGAAGTAGCAGTGGTTCGTTACGGGGGTTCCATGAAGTAGTAGTAGTGATTTTTCGATTAGGCAGCTCGTCCGGAGGCGTTCCTGCTGTCGCTATACTCGTTGATTCTGCCACTCGCGAATCGCATTAGAAGGAGCAGCTTGGATCCATATGCTCTGAATAAATGCAATCATCTGCGCGGAGCAAGCTTGAGATCAGAAGCTATATATAGACAGATCTATTATAATCTTGCTCATGGATGTAAATTTCAGAAAACCCAGATCAAGGCTCTCTTGTTTTCAGCACTGACCAGTGATACCCCAAGGCACATGATGCTGAAACCTGGAAAATAGAAGGGCGCTTCTTCCGACAGGAACAAAGCTACAAAAGAATCAGACGGCGGACAAGTAATTAGTTAGGCTTTCTCAGTACTTCATGTTCCCCCCCGTTTGACTTTTGACACCAAAGCCTACGTACCTGTCAGGGGAGTGAACATTAACGGAGCGATGATGTTAGCGAAGGAGCTAATTCCTGAAAAGCATCCTTGAACCATTCCCTAAACCAAACATTAATCAGTGGAGAAGCTGAAAGGCGTCATACGGTCATGAAGTGTTAAAAAGACGATGAAGGATATCCAAATACATACCTGCTCTGCAGGTCCAACCTGTTTAGATACAATGCTGCTGATCTGTATGTCACACACATATGCATCCAACTAGACTGATCAGCATACAGAGTCCAACAAGTTTAACCAAATAAACAAGGGACAGCAACGTACACTTGGGCGCACCAAAACTCCAAGGACAGTGCAGACTCCTAAGGCATATGGAACCTGCATGATTTGCAAATTATTTCAAGAATTATCACTATCACTATAAGATATACATAAAGTTACGTAGAAAGCTCTACGGATTGCAAGCAATAAACAGTATGGCTAATCTTAACTTCTGAAGAAAATATAAACAATTGTGAGAGTGCTTGAAGAGAAGACTACCCATGGCGCCCAGGATAAGCTGTAAACTGAAGTCTGCAATCATCATCAAATATGGTGAAGCGTTAGTACCCCCTTCTTGACAAAGTGTTGCGGAGAAGATGGGAAGCTGATACTTACAGTGATGCTGCCAACAAAGAGGCCTATTGAAAGCAACTTTTCCTCCCCTATAACTGGTACTAATCTGGGCATTAATAGCAGCTGCAGAGTTGTAGATGTCAAACTAACCAACTAAATTTGAGTTTGCATTAAAAAATTGGATCGATCGACAAACCACAATTGGGGAACAGAGGCAGACCTGCACTAGAGTTGCTCCAACCCCATTAATAAGCATCAGATCAGCGAACTGGTTCTTGCTGAATTGAAATCGATACTTAAGTAGTACTGCATGAGGTGGTAAAACTCTATTAACTTACAATTAACTACATGAAAAACTTTGTAAACTATTGCTGCTTTGCTGTTAAAATCGTATATACATGCTATGTATAGCTACTGATGTGATTATTGTAAATACCAGCACCGAAACCTGCAGACCGCCTTCTGCAAGACTGTTAAAGAAGCAAACAATCGCTGCTTTCGAGAACGTGGGGCTGCAAAAGTGAAGAGCTTCTCTCATCGCTTTTACATAATTATTAAAACAAAGGAACGTGCCCATGCATGTTATAATAAGATGCATTATGGCAGTGGGCTTTATTAGTTGCGTGCGTACCTGGACTTGAGCAAGCCAATGAGATCCCTCAGCGATGGCAGTGTCTTGAATATTGGCGGTGATGAGTCCGAGTTCTCACTGACCTCTTCAACACACGGCGGCCCGCTCTCTTTCAACATTGGCTGCCTCACACAACCCCGAACAACCAAGCTTTCTTCCAGAAATATTCTCATGTACACCGCTGAACTCATGGCAAATAATGCAGCAACCTGAAGAAAGCCCACCATTTTCATCATAAGCATATGTAAGATAACATATTTTGCTTAAAAGTCAAAACATCCATTTTAATCAAATAATCTCTAAATAATTATAAAACTTTTGAAACTAATTAACCATTCTTCTAAATAGCGATTTTTATGGAGGGTAATTCTAATATATATAAATATGTAACTAATTTTAATTAATTCTATTAATTTACGTAAATTGTTATTAGGAGGTTATAAATATTGATTAGCAGCCACAAGCGACAGACGGATTGAGTAAGAAAAGAGAAGAATAATATTAGAGAAAACCTGAAATGTGAGAGCAGTAGAGAGGAATCGAGAAGCTAAGGTTCCGCAGACGAATGATGCGGAGCCGACGCCTCCGAGAATTCCGAAAGCGGATGCCCGTTTTCTCTCTCCAACCTTGTCAGCCTGATCGATCATGATCACATACAAATGATTCATTCAGTGGTAGAAACCCATGGGAATGGGAATCATTAAAATATAGGAGTATTTATTAATCTGGGGAGCCGGGAGATACTATATGTATATGTATGTGCGTATATACCAGGTATGCAAGAGCGAGGCAGTTGACGGAGCCTTCGCCGACGATGGCAGTAAGAGTCTTGACGGCATAGTAGGCGTAGAAGTAGTTTGTAGCCCTACTGTATCCCAATATCACTGCAATCACCATAATACATCATCCTCAAAAATACGTTAACAACGATCACATGAAAATGTCGGCACAAACCGAGTTAGTTTACTTAATTATGCACGGTTCAGATCGGTCAAACCTTGGTCTATATATATGAAAATCTAGCTAGTTACAGCAATGGGAGCGAAGCGAAAAGGAGAGCATGTTTGATTAGAATGAATGGTGGGCTGGGCCGCGTCAACGTTTGAGGATGACGCGTGGAGATCGTACAAGCAGCTGAGCTGGGGCCCCCTCCCGACAAAGATATTATAAATTCTGCGGTAAGGAAGCAATGGAAATTAATAGAAAACGATGATACGAACCTAGGGAAAGACGGAGAGGGTGAGCGGAAGCGTGAGCAGAGCTTTCTGCCGTACTTGTCCGACAAGTTCCCCATCAACGGCGTCGTCACCACTGCTCCCACCCCCGTTATCTGCACCCAATTTATATTTTTCCTTTTTTCAACAAAATTTATCCAAACATATATAATTATGCATCATCATCACCATCACCATCACTTTTTGATCAAAGCATATATAGACACAACTCCTGCTCTGTTTCCCCGTCACTTCAGCACTGATGTTACATCCACCCCTATATTTTATGCTCACATAACTCTAACTGCATTAACCAATCTATGCGCTCTATCTGATTGTACAACCAACACTTCTGCTCGCTCTCCGTATTCAAAGCAAACATGAACCCACCACTCGAAAGATGAAAAATCAACAGGTTGGGCTTCTAAAAACGACCGACTTGGATTTCTTTTTCGGTTTTTTCCTGAAAACCTACACAAGCTCAACTCAAATCATAATTCAACCAAATATTAACATACTCATATTACTATACTTATTGGGTTTCCAGCAGGCGTCCGGCAGCGCAAGAAGCAAGAACAAGTCGCGAGCTTCTTGGCGCTTGCCATTCGAAGAAAACGAAGACTGACTAGCAGAATTAAAATGCCCAAAAAAATTCCGACATCATGAATTCCTCATTCAACAACTCAATTATGGTCTTTCCAAAAGAATTGATATATGCATGCGAGCCCATCAGTCCGCGATATAAGTATATGACTGATAAATTTTTTGCAAAAAGTGGGGACAATCACAGCGGACATAGGTTGGGATTTCGAATATACCTGAGTACTTAGGGGCGTCAAACAGATTTTATTTTTTGGGTTAAAAACTAAGAATTAATATCTTATAATATTAAAATAAACATGTGAAATTACTTAATTTAATAATACTGAGAGTGAAGACATCACTCGAAACCACTTCATCCTGCATTATGATATATAGTATTTACATATAAACATGAAAACGTTGGTTCATGTATAGATGGGGGGTATAGCGGCCATAAACCGATGAGATGGAAAGAGGAATAACAGAACCAGCAAGCGAATGATGTCAAATCGAGAAGAGGAACAAGAAGCAGAATGAAGAATAGGAATACTTAACGGCCTGCTGAAATCCGGTGAGATAAATGGCGAGAGAGCACTGATATTCAGCGGGGCAGAGCGCCGACATGGTCACGTCAGTTATTGCCGGAGCCACCATGAAACCCGATGTCCCCCACAGAAACACCGTCACCAAAAGCTGCCTCAACTCCTTCTCCATCTCTCTCTTTCCCCACTTTCTCTCTAACGACAAAGAGTTAAAAGACATGCTTTCTGCTCAAATAATAACATGCGCTCGCTTCCCACTCGGCTCCGTTTCTTTTTCCTTTTTCTTCTTGGCCAAGGTTCGTTTTTCCTCTACCTTTCACCTTTTAAGCCACGACGGAGAGTGGCTTCTAGAAATACTAGACTAGAAAGGCAAAAGTAAAACCGACCAAGGTCACTCCCTGATGTAAGTGATATGGGAAATCGCAATATTACTTTTGAAATAGTAAATAATGAATGAATATACTTCTCCTCAACGAATATTTTATTCTATAAGGATCTAAAAATTTGACTAAGTGCGTGTTTTTGGGGGCAAAAGCTAGCCATGCAAAGATATTGACAAATACTATACTTTGCCTTTCAGGGGATCATTATATCTTTATTATGACTTGGTTGAGAAATTAAATGGAACGTGACCGCTAAAATAGTGGCCAATTAAATGGAGATGGGAAATAATATTGTCGTTATGCATGATGAAAGCCTGTATGGAGATTGAGTGCAGTGGTTGGAGATAACCTGATATTACGGGCACTTGGTGCGTCCGGAGGTTGGCAAGGTTGCATTTACTTATTGGTCTGCACCGGAAACGTGGATTAGGACATCAGGATTTTTATTGAAGACGCAATGGCCACATCGCACGCCCTTAACACACATAATTACTTACAAGTGATCCCCCTTCTAATCCATAACAAATCATACGCCCAAGAATGAGAGCCAATAGTGGGCCGTTTGGGCCGCTAATAAGGGCCCACGTTTGAGCAATCCCAGGCACGGTAATTCCGCATCTTGACTTTTGTTTGTCTATTGAGTTCGGATCCTGCTCGCCCTCATCTCGGCGTTGCTCTGTATGTGCATCGTATAGCATACCATTCGCATTCCAATCCTTTCATTCCCCATTCCATTCCCATTCTCAATCTCTAGAGCTATAACAGCATGGATTCCGTTGCACTCTTGTGCACCGCCCCCTCGTGGTGGCTGGCCTTTACTGGTTCCTCTGCATCTTCGGCCCCGCCGAGCAGAAAGGAAAGACAACCATCAACCTCTCCGGCGGTTCTATCTCCGCCGCTGAGGTCCAAGACGCTACAAACAGTACTGGTCCTTCTTTCGCCGTCCCAAAGAAATCCAAAACCTTGATAATGTCCCTTCCTTCGTCGACACTTTCTACAACCTGGTCACTGACATCTACGAATGGGGCTGGGGCCAGTCCTTCCACTTCTCCCCTTCCATCCCGGGCAAATCCCACGGCGAAGCCACCCGAATCCATGAAGAAATGGCCGTTGATCTCCTCGACGTCCGTCCCGGCAGCAAGATTCTCGACGCGGGCTGTGGGGTGGGCGGCCCCATGCGCGCCATCTCCTCACATTCCGGCGCCAGTGTTGTTGGAATCACCATCAACGAGTACCAAGTCAGTCGGGCAAAAATGCACAATAAGAAAGCGGGGTTGGATAAATTATGCGAGGTTGTTTGTGGTAACTTTCTGAATATGCCATTCAAAGAAACTCCTTCGACGGGGCTTATTCCATCGAGGCGACCTGTCACGCTCCAAAGCTCGAGGAGGTTTACGCCGAGATTTATAGGGTTTTGAAGCCCGGGGCAATGTATGTCTCCTACGAATGGGTGACTACGGATTTGTATAAGCCTGAGGATTGTCGTCATGTGGAAATTATACAGGGAATAGAGAGAGGCGATGCTTTGCCCGGTTTGAGGAGCTACAGTGACATTGCGGAGACGGCGAAGAAGGTAGGATTCGAGGTGTTGAAGGAGAAGGACCTGGCGAAGCCGCCGGCAAAAGCATGGTGGTCGAGGTTGAAGATGGGGAGTTTAGTTTGCGTACTTGAGGAACCACCTGATGATTACGGTGCTCGCATGGCTGGGAATTGCACCGAAAGGGGTTGTTGATGTGCACGAAATGTTAGTGAAGACAGCTGATTATCTCACCAGAGGTGGCGAGACAGGCATTTTCACTCCCATGCACATGATTCTTTGCAAAAAGCCAAAATCTGCTACTTCTTACTGAACGTGCTAAAGCAACCCTCCATTTGTCTACGACACCTTTTCTTTTTCCCGGCCAGAATTTGCTTACATTTTGATTGATTCTTCGCCTCTAGAGCTACGAGCAACCAGGTAGTTAATTAGTTGAATAAGGTATATTATATTATTCTAGTTCTGGGAAAATTGTTGGATTATTGCTCTGGTTATCGACGAAAATTCTCGGGTTAATTCGAGTTCAATTTTTTCTCTATGAACATCTCTCTGGTCTATGGCGGAGGACAGAGTTTTTTCGTGCTTCTTTTAAGTGTGTAAACATGCGAACTGGTTGGGGTTTGGGGTTTGGATTTTCTGCTTCGTACGTCCAAGCTGAGGAGATGCAAATTAAATGACGGTAAGGTCGCGGTTGAAATATAGCCGGGTAATTAGAATCAGTGACATGCGGACAAGGATGCATCATGATATTTTAATTTGGTGACAATGCTCATAAAACCTACACTCAACACTTTAAACTGTGTATAGATATATAAAGCGTGTTTCTACATTGATTTTCATCCAAATTAAAGGGAAAGAACACATTGTGTTTACATTTTCACTTATATATTGAACTCAACAATCACTAATATGTTATGTATGGTGTCGGGAAAAGCTAACCCTGTTGATAAGCATGGCGGCGTTAATCATTTTATATGTGAAATGGGAATGTACATGTGCTTTCAATTGGACAATAGTACTGCATCAACCATTGGATGTGGGAAATAATCAAGGGATGGCAAAGGTAGCGGAACATGTGGGGGACAAGTGAAGTCCCCCAAATTAAACTTCACATTATTGCCCGCTCAAGTATGAATGAATTAAATCAGGAAGAGGAAGTGGCATACGAAGCTTTTGTGGTTGCTTTCCATCTCTGACGAATATGTTATTATATATAAGTATACATCAACATCTATGACGTATGTGATTTCACGTGGAACATGAACTGTAAGTCACTGGTGAAAAGACAATTCAAAGGCATCCCGCGAAAAATATATAATGAAGGGAAAGGGAGAGCACTTGTAGGATCTCAGGTTTTAAATGCGCTGAGTTAGGCTGCATCTGAGGCAAGAATCGCGTGATCTATCCACGTGGCTGTTGGGTTCCTTTGTTTGTCT
>NW_021634852.1:0-48840 GCF_004799145.2 Neltuma alba | reverse complement strand
TATTTTTCAGATATTGTGCAGTAGATTTGTCCCCTCTAGTTTTTAATAAGGATCAAGGAATTGTGTCGCTGAGGTCTAGCATGTTGGAATAGAGCTTGTTATGTGTCGTGTGAATATTAATGATGTGTTCAAAAGCAGGTCATTACAGAAGAACGAGGTTTGACTCTAGATAAAGTCCAGCTAGAAATGCTTGGTTCTGCCAGAAAGGTCTGTGGTTGGAAGCTATATAATGAGTTTTAGGCTCCCCGGACGTAAGTGCCTAACTAATTTAAGGTGCAACAGGTTACTGTTTCTCTTGATGATACTATTATTCTACATGGCGGTGGGGATAAGAAGCTCATTGAAGATAGATGTGAGCAGGTAGGATTTCTCATAAAGTGTTGTTTTCTTGAAATAGCATGAGATTTTTTTATTATACTTCCACCTAAATGATCGTCTATATATCTGTTAAGTGAGGTGACAGGGCATATTTATATCTTCCGCAAACAGAAATGACCCTTTCTGAGAGCAGTAGAATATCACCTACAGCCTACAGATGTTACTTAATATGTGCTCATCCGGATTTAACTGAAGAAATGTTTTCTCTGCCCTCCCTCCTCTCTTTCTACTGTTTCCTCTTTGATTGGATATGCTTCCTATTCTCTTCGTAACTTGAAGATGCTCCCTTGTTTTGTTTTGTTTGTTTGTTTTTTTTTTTTTTTTTTTGGGCCGGGCATCTCATGATGTTTAAAATGTGAACATTTTAGCTCAGGGCAGCAATTGAAAAGAGCACTGCCACATTTGATAAAGAGAAAGCACAGGAACGACTATCAAAGCTTTCTGGTGGTGTAGCTATTTTCAAGGTTCGTCTCATAGCCTTATAAATTCTGTTATAATAATAAATATGTTTACCTTATTCCCACTTGGAAATGGAACCAAACCTTTTCAGGTTGGAGGGGCTAGTGAAACAGAAGTGGGGGGAAAGGAAGGATAGGGTAACTGATGCCATAAATGCTACAAGAGCAGCCGTGGAGGAGGGAATTGTGCCAGGTGACTCATTTTGGTTCCTTGCTGTTTGATCGAAAAGTACACAGAAAGAGCCGAGCAGCATATGCAATTTGTTCTTGTTCCCTTTCTATAGAGATCTTTCCATTTATTTTGGTTAAAATGTAATTTGTCTAATCAGGCGGTGGAGTTGCTCTCTTATATGCGAGTAAAATATTGGGCAACCTTCAAACCCGAAATGAGGATGAGAAGAGAGGAGTGGAGATAATTCAGAATGCACTTAAGGTTGTTTCATTGGCTAATACTTCCTCTTTGGGCATTCTAGATTAAATAATTACTAATGAATCATATTGGTCTCTGCAGGCACCTGCATTCGCAATAGCTTCTAATGCTGGTTTTGATGGTGCTTTAGTTACTGGGAAATTGTTGGAACAAGACGATGATAAATTTGGTTTTGACGCCGCTAAAGGTTTGTACTCTCAGTTGTTTCCAATGTGAAACCATGCGGAACCCTAATATGGTTATAACTTTCTGCTAGTATTTTTCAGAACTAAGAGATATGCGTGCTCTATTGCTTGTTCTCAAAGTGGAATTACTTCTGTTGGGTTTAAGTACATTGGCACAATCCTAGTTATTATGATGATGTTTTATGTTTGCTATGAAGTTTTTGAGTAGCTCTACTCTTGTCCTAGGGTTGGTTTCAAGTCATTATTTGTTGCTTTTTGGTAATTAAAGGTTATGTTGCTGTGTGCTGAAGCAGGTGTTTATGTTGACATGGTGAAGTCCGGAATTATAGATCCTCTTAAAGTTGTCAGAACAGCATTGGTTGATGCTGCCAGGTGAAATTTTAGCAGTGCATAACCATTTTCTACCCATGCATGCGCATGTTCTTTTGTTTTATTTTTTTTCCCCTCCCTATTTTTGAATTGGAGGGGCAAGTATTAACGGTTTGAGGTGACTAGTGGGATTGAACTTGAATCACACGCTTGTTGAGGGAGTTTTCATGTCACTGGGCTGCATAGCTATTGGCTAATACATATATTATGAATTTCTGTCTGTCTGTCTGTCTCTCTGTCTCAATTAAATTTTGCTGTTGTAAATGCAGTGTGTCCTTGCTGCTGACAACAACTGAAGCGTCTGTGGTGGATGATACGACTGGCCCAAATAAACCTCCAAAGCGTGTGGCAGATATGGATGAGTTGGACATCTAACTTGGTCAAACCCATTTTTGAGAAACATTTTCTGACTCTGAACTCGCCCCCGAGATCGAAAGCTCTGTACTTCATTTACAGAGCCAGGGGGTCCATTCTTGATTCTTTCTCCATATTTTGAACTCATTGCTGCGAAACCTGAAGCTCTGTATCCACCATGTGTTGTCACAAATAGATTTAATGATTGAGTCCATAGAAAACATGATATTATAATATTACATTAGCGGAAGTTCCCTTTTAATTTTTGGAAATATATCTTGTTCTTGAGATTAAAAGATATGACTTCGTTTGCACTGCAAGCTGTAGGTATTGTCCTATCAAGTTACGTATAAAACACATTTACCATTTATGTAATATAGTAATTATTTCAAATATGTGTCTGGTTAATAAAAATTTAATAAATGAAAATAAATGTATTTTTATAATTGTTCAAGTGGTAATAAAATTAATATTTCTTATTCTTTTTTACTTTCAGATAGATAACGCAGTTTCAAACTTAGCATCATAGTTAAAATGTATATGGCTTGCATATTTTACATAATCAATAGAATGTATATTGGCTTGTGGTTTTAAAAGTTTACTGATATCTCTATATTTTTAACTATTAAAGAAATAGATAGGTTTGCAGAAATATGCAATACGGTTGTAAAATGTACAAAAAAGGCATCACTACCAGAATATGAAACAAGAGTGTTGCAATTCTTTTTTCTTTTTTGGATTAAAATGATGTTACAATTATGTATATGTGCATATAAAGACGTTACCAAAAATAAATATTCACGAAATTATGTGAAATAAAAATAGGACAAAAATGAGAATGAGACATTTAGGGCTTGTTTAGTTTCTTATTTTGAAAATAATTTTTGTTTTTAAAAACAAAAAAATGAAAAAACTTGTTTAGCAATTTGTCTTTAGTTGATTGTTAAAAAAAAAAAAAAAACATGTTTTTAAAAACTGAAAAAAACCAAAACAACTTTTATATTTTTTGTTTTGAAAAATTTGAGAAATCTTTTTCTCTTCTCCCCTACTACCTACTACTTATCACTATCAGTGATAACTACTACTTGTCAAAGTATAATTTTTATATTTTTTTTTCAAATTTGATTTTTTAAAAATTATTTTTGAAACAAATTTTTTTGTTTTTATTTTCAAAACTTGTTCTTAAAAACAATTTTTGAGAATAAAAAAATAAAGAACAAAACAAATAAGCCCTTAACTTTGATTTGCTATTTTTTGAGAAAAAAATGGAAGGAATAGAATAGATTATATGTTATCAAATGTTTTTTTTTCTTTTCGGTTTCTTCTGTTTTTTTTTTTTTTGTGACAATTTTTCTTTCGGTTTTTATGTCATGGTCTGCCAATTGGCGGGAAAAAAAGATCATTTTCTCTC
This sequence comes from Neltuma alba, assembly GCF_004799145.2. Taxonomy (NCBI): domain Eukaryota; kingdom Viridiplantae; phylum Streptophyta; class Magnoliopsida; order Fabales; family Fabaceae; genus Neltuma; species Neltuma alba. The sequence goes on along the minus strand of NW_021634852.1, from coordinate 45,255 downwards.
TTTATTTTGGCGCAAATAAAACAGCTAGTAACCTAGCGACATATCAAATCTCACATAGAAACAAGAAGAAAGAAGGCTGGGGAGTGGGAGATTGGATCAATGGCTTCGAGTGAGGTGGAAGGATTATCGCTTCCTATAGACGATTATGAGACCCTGCTTTCCACCACTGACGTTGAGCTGCTCAAGAGAGCATGGCGCAACGAGAAGGCAGCTCCTGAGATTCTTCGTTTTGAGACCGATTTAATTGTCCGCATTAGAGAACAGATCCAATTAATGGTATTTTCAAACCCTACTAATCTTTATTTGGTTATTTAAAACTTTGAATTTGAAACAGAAATTATCCAGATTCTGGGTATCAATCCGGGCGTGCCCCTAAAGCCGAAATTTTCAAAATTGTTAAATGATATTGATGTTTTCTTCCTATCTTTCTTTGCTTATGATTAATATCAATTAAAAATGGCATTTTAGTGCATAAAATTTTCGTCTTTGCAGCTGAAACTTTGAAATGAGTCTTAGATGGTGTTGTCACTGTTAAAGGCAGGGTATCTTCGAGATTAATCTCGTCGTTTGAATTCTCGATGCTATTTTACTTTTCGCGAGCAAACTAGCTAACATTACGGTACTTGAAATGTTAAATACATTAGGTCTCCCAGGATTAGTGGGTGCAGAGTTACCACCCAAAAGCAGCAAAGCCATTGCAACTTGTGTGTCAGTTCTTTCATGGTTGGTCATTTGACAAAAGTGTGCTATGATTTTCTTAGGTTCTAATTCCCGCACTTGTTGATTTATGGACTAAAGCTGAATGGGTTTTAACAATTCAAGGATTACATCTTCAGAGTACTCCTTTTATTCACCTTACCCTTTTGGTGCTCATTTTCCCCACTTTCATTTTGGCAGGAAGAGACAGTGGAGGAGAAATCAGCTGCTGGCATCGATCCCCTTTCAATATCTCTCTATCAGATGGACTTGGATAGAGCCCAGTTTTTACTTAGATCATACCTCCGAGTTCGCATTCAGAAGGTGGTACTTACCTATTTGGTTAGGGGTTATGTAGGTGTCATGTGGTAATTGCTCTTTGTATATTTGGCTGGGGTAAAGAATATACATTTACAGTGTTGCCCCTGTTATTTTTCCCGGCCGATTATTATTTTTTAAATAATTTATGGATACATAGAAGGTATGGAGTTAACAAAGATTCCTGCAATAATTGTTGACATATTTGAAGACATGTCAGCCAGAAATAGATGAGCTAGTCGTTAGACTGTAATTTGTTTGATTTTATAACTGAATTTCCATTGCAGATTGAAAAGTTCGTGTTCCACATTGCGAAACTGATGAACTGTGGAACAAGCTATCTAAAGAAGAGAAAAATTTCGCTAGAAGGCAAGGCAAATTCTCCTTCTCCCTCTTCCAATTTCATTTCAAACATGTGAACTGAAGGCATGTTTTATCTGGTTTTTTAAATAAGCTTTGTCATTGCAGGTGTACTGAAGATCTAAAACAGCACTTGGAGGATAGTGTTCTATCAAAGCTGCCAGAAAATTATCAATCTTTCCAGAAGCAATCTGTAATAAGCGAAGAGGATGACATGAGTAATCCAAAATTTTTATAATTTGGTTTATGCTTTTTTTATCTATAACGTTATCCTTTTAAGATCCATTTAGTGCATGACTATCTGTGAAAGTTGCGTTGCCTAAAATATCAGTCAGTGCTAGGATATAGTTTCACTGCGGATGTGGATAGGATGTCTTGTATGTTAGCTGGGATGATTAAACCTTGTATCTCAGCAAATACTTTCAAAGGATAGGAATGAGGATATTTAACTCACAGTCTGTGGTTATACTTCGCAGTCCTTGGTTAGGGTTGTTGTCCTTTGCTTGTAGCAGCTTTGCTTCAATAGTGCAAATAATTATCCTTCTAAATGAGATTCTGGACTCAAATATTCTTTTCTTTCCTTCTTTCTTTTTGTTCCTTTAGCCTTACTTATTACAATATTTTGGATTTGGGACTAGGTTTCTAACGTATGCACATGCCCGCTGTATTGATCATATAAATACATCTTAGCCTAGTAGCTTCTCTTTATTGTAAGAATGCTATATGCAGTCCATGAGAGCCCCAAAACCTTGCTTGTGTTTGAGCTTTCATGTATTCTGACAGTTTCATGTCCTTGTGCATGAGATTGTTGTTTATTTACTAACAGTGATGAGCTCTTCAGATTGGTGCTATCTTATAATTAATGTTATTTTGGTCTACATGAAAAAGAGAAAAAAGAATGAAATTTGAGCCAATTGTCTCAGATTGCTTTTATGAATTTTGTGCGACTATTTCCATCTAATTTTCTGTTTTGTTGTAGTTATGTTACTAAGGATCTTTTTGCTACGAATCTACTTATATAAATATTCTTTTAAATTCATTGCTATTCTTACTGTTTTCTCTATTTTTATTATATATTTGATACTGTACTGCTTATGCTCTATATTATTTTATATTTATTTATCTTGTTTTTTGAATTCATTGAGAATACTATTGATTATTTTTTTAGTCATGAGGAGAGAATTTCTTGGGATATATTTGCTTTGCCACAGAAGTCTGTATATCGGATATGGTGGAATTGGATTCTTGCCGTTGAGAATAATATTCATATCCCAGGTACTTGACTGAAAAATTTGTTGAATGAGACTTTTGTTTTGTATGTTTCAGTTCCAGAAGCACAACTAGACACATTTGTTGTATGCAGAAGCAAAGAATATCTCACAGGCATCCAGCTTGAGGATGGACCAGTGGATGACAGGCAATTCCATAATACACTTTCTTGGTTTTAATTCTTCTCATTGCAAAACTGAGAAAAAAAGGGGTAAGAACTTAAGTTGCTGAGTTGTAAAATTGTAATGGCAGGTCGATGCTGTTTGAGATGGAGCCAGGTGTGCTCTACTTCATATGTTACAAGTCTATAAAGGCACTTGTGGAGAGCGGCAAAATTGATCTTCTCTGATAATTTTATGCTCTGCGAGATTTATTTTATACTGAGATGCTTCCTGTTACTACAGATGCCCACATAATACCAAAGTTTGTTAAAGCTTCATTTTATGTGGTCATGTTCCTGCTCTTTATATGAATGTAGGAGTATGTGGGATCCTTATTGGGATGTATGTATTCATGCATTATTTACCAAGACCTAAATCTTAGTCAAGAAATAGAATGTAAAATTTCAATCATTCTTGCTATTGAATTTGATCGTTATTTTGATTTAATTTTATTGCTGTTGGAATGTGAAAGTTAAGAATGCTCCTTCAGCTCACTATCATAATTTGTCTTTGGAAGTTTTATATTTCAATCTATGTTTTACAAAATTTTAAGAGTAGTTGATACTCCATTTTGCCTAAAATACATACTGTAAAGATGTATCAGAATTAGTTACAAATAATTAATAATTAGATTTTACTAACAAATTGTTGGTTGAGATGATAAGTGACCTCACTCTTTAAGAAAGAGAACACAAGTTCAAATATTGGGAAGCACACTTGTTAGAAGAGGTGAAAGACCATTTGTGTTTTAAGCTTTGAAAGAGAAAACTTTTAATCAAATTAAAAAAATTAATAATTAGATTTTTTTTCATAAATTAGAATTGGAATTAAACTTTAAGATGGTCAACTTTAATTAAGGATAAATAAAAAAAATTGAGATATTAACAAACAAAATGTTTAGTACAATTTTTGTCTTTTATAAATTTAAAAAATATATTTCCTCAACACAAAAGGAAATAGGTAAGGTTAGTAGCAAGTTATAAATATGGCATAGATATAACTTAATAATAATGGCAAAAAAAAGTTATTAGTGGCTTATTAATGAAATTACTTCTCGTTTTAGACGACGACATAAATAAAAAGAAAATTTTAATCAACTTTTTTAATAAAGATTATTTATTTTTTTATAGATAGAAGGAAAATTGGAAAAACAAGTTTCTACGGTAAAGGTTGGAGGGAGCCGTCGTAAAGTAGTTAAAATATCGCGGCAGTCAAAATATATCTTATAATAACTAACCGATTGGACTTGGGGTGGTGAGAGTGGCTTTACCCGTAATCCTCGAAAGCGGATTCTGTGAAATTTCCGAAATTTGTGGTCTTTAAATGAAATTATCACTCCTGTAAATTCCTTTACTGTTAGCCTCATCGTCCTCCGTAGGCCGACGCGGGGCAGCCGCTGACATCAAAAAGGGGTGAGCTAAAAATATAACCCTTGTAACTGACCTGGTCGCCGGCATTGGGAACATTGAACGGGCGGCTAAGGAGTTGCCGCACTACACCTTCCGGCCTCCTAACCCTGTTTGCGAACTGACCAGCAAGCGGCGGCAAAGCGCCACCTTTTACCGGTAGCTTCGCTGCATTTTCCGAATCTGATTTTCCGGCAGTCCTGCGAATTCATTTGGCTGATTACATATTGGGGTAATAGTCCATGCCAATGGAAAATAATATTTATTTAGCTTTTTGTTCGCTTCTTATCTGGTGATGAACACAGCACTTGTTGGTTTGCTTGAATTGGTGAATGGGTTCTGCGAAGCATTAATCTATCTTTATTTTATTTTTTGTCTGGGTGTGGACTTTGCACTCAGTTATCCGAATATAAGGTCGATAATGCCATGATATCAACTCATGAGCAGAAGTTGAGATTTTGATAATTTGATAGTAGCAGGGCTCGTATTCTCTAAGGGTGATTAGTTTTGATATGATTGGATTTTAATATGCGAAAGAATTGTCGCTCTGCAATTCTATGGCCAAAAGGATTTTAATAGTTGGTAAACGCAGTAATGGGTGAATCAGAATAGCCTTTATGTGAATAGCAATAATATTGTATTTTCTATAGTTGAAACCTTTCAGTATGTAGAAAAATTTTCTATTCAGTGAAATATTAAATTTAAAATCATATACTCTAGTCAGATGTTGGTCCTTTTCAAGATTGGCTATGTGTTCAAGAACTTCGGCACCTTTTATTGAACGGTCCATCATGTGACAGAAATAACTACACTGAAATTATTAGGACCTCATACTGGGGAAAAGTGGTAGCTAATTAGAATAAGTACTGAATATGCATGAATGACCAGTAGAAGCAGCAACTATTGTAGAGTAGTTAATGAAGACAACCTTCCATGGGGTTGTTTATAACTTTCAGTTGCAAAGGTGTTTATATAGAGGGATATAGGGAAGTAATTTGATAATAAATTTTCTTTGGTTCTAACTATGACCATTGGAGTGAGTTCATTGACATGAATGATTTGTATCTTATTGTAGGCAAGATAATGTTTTCCTTTGGCTATCATCTTCATTCAAAGAAGAAGGACAAGATGAGTTTGAATTTGTCAGTCGGGTGCCAAAGATTTGGTTAATAAATCCTTAATCTTGTCATAACTATGAGACTTCATGCTAAATGCTGCCTATGACCGCCTCATATCTATATCTTTGCGTTACCCAGTGAAGTCTTTCAGCTTGCTGCATAAGCTCAGTTGCTCTAACTACGTAGCCCACACCCATTTCCATAGCCCACAGCCATCATATCAAATCTGCATTACCAGCAATGAACTCCTTGATTTCTTTGATGTCATTGTTCACCGATGCCTTACAGTCCAGCAATCTCAACAAGTTCACACTCAACTTCTTGTTCTGGTGCTCATCAGTCGGCCTTCTTGGCCGCCAAACTCATAACTGTTTATGCATCTTTTGGGTTTGTCAGAGATGCTCGGAAAGTATTTGATGCGGTCCAAGTTGAAGGTCTTGAAAATCTGCTTTTGTGGAATTCAATTCTTAGAGCCAATGTCTCTCATGGGTATTATGATTATGCACTTAAACTTTATGCTAAGATGCGAAAGCTTGGATTTTGGCCTGATGGGTTCACTTTTCCTCTATTATAAGGGCTTGTTCGAATGGGCTCACCCCCACTCTGTGCAAGATTGTTCACTGTCATGCTTTGCAAATGGGTTTCCAGAATAATCTTCATGTTGTGAATGAACTGTTGAATATGTATGGGAAGCTTGGGCAAATGGTTGATTCCTCCCAATTATTTGATAGAATGGTTGTCAAAAGCCAAGTTTCATGGAATATGATGGTTTCTGGTTATGCTTCGAACCATGATCCTCGTGGTGCTTGTAAGACCTTTAAGCAAATGGAGTTGGAGGGATTTCAACCAAATTCTGTGACATGGACATCACTGTTGTCAAGCCATGCTAGATGTGGCCTTTATGATGAAACACTGAGGTTGTTTAAGGCATTGAATATGAGGGGAACTGAAATCAGTGCTGAAGCCCTAGCTGTAGTCTTATCCGTGGGTGCTGATATGGGTTCAATTGACAGGAGCAAAGAACTACATAGCTATATTGTAAAGGGTGGATATGAAAATTATTTGTTTGTGAAAAATGCATTGATAGGCGCTTATGGGAAGCATGAGCTTCTCGATGCACATAAGCTATTTTCTGAAATAACGAGCAAGAATATAGTAAGTTGGAATGCTTTGATATCATCATATGCTGAATGTGGATTATGTGATGAGGCACTGTCAGTATTTTTGCAGCTGGAGAAGTCAGATGGTCATCCTCCAGTTAGACCTAATGTCATAAGTTGGGGTGCTGTTATTGGTGGTTTTGCTTCAAAAGGGCGTATTGAGGAATCCCTTGAGCTTTTTAGAAGAATGCAGCAGGCCAAAGTAATGGCCAATTGTGTGACAATCTCCAGCATTTTATCAGCTTGTGCAGAGTTAGCAGCTCTGAACCTTGGCAGGGAAATCCATGGTTATGCTGTTAGGGTTCTGATGGATGATAATATTTTGGTAGTAAATGGCTTGATTAATATGTATATGAAGTGTGGGGGTTTCGAGGAAGGGCATTTGGTGTTCGATAACATGAAGGGTAGAGACTTAGTCTCTTGGAATTCATTAATTGGTGGCTTTGGTATGCATGGGCTTGGCGAGAATGCATTAAGAACTTTTGATGAGATGATTAAGTCTGGAATCAAGCCAGACAATGTCACTTTTGTTGTTGTTCTTTCTGCATGCAGTCATGCAGGACTTGTCGAGGAGGGCCGCAAGCTTTTTGACAGGATGGTTAAAGAATTTAAAGTTGAACCTCTGATAGAGCACTATGCATGTATGGTTGATCTTCTTGGCCGTGCTGGACTTTTGCGAGAGGCAAGTGATATCGTTAGAAGCATGCCAATAGAGCCTAATGAGTGTATTTGGGGAGCTCTTCTAAATGCATGCAGAATGCACAGGGATATAGACATTGCAGAAGACGCGGAATCATATATTCTGAGTCTGAATTCAGAAGTAACTGGAAGTTACATGCTGCTGTCAAATATTTATGCTGCAAGTGGAAGATGGGAGGATTCTGCTAGGGTTAGGATCTCAGTGAAGTCAAGGGGCTTGAAGAAATTTCCTGGTCAGAGTTTGATAGAGGTGAAAAAGAAAGTTTACACATTCTCAGCAGGGAATGTTGTCCAGTCTGGACTGGAAGAAGTTTATAGGATGCTCGAGGAATTGGCACTTCAAATGGAGAGTGAAATTTGCGCATCCAATCATGTGCTTAATCAACAATGCATTGATGATGAGGAGTCAAACCTCTTGGTTGTTGCAAACTGAGAGACTAGGTTTTATTTTATCCTATGGCTTTCTCTTGCTGGCACAAACAGTTCACTTTAGAATCTGATGTTTTGGGAAAATACTAGCCCTGCTAGTTCTATCCAAAGAAGAAAGCGGCTGTTTTTATTATTTTCATGCAAATTGAAACGTCATCCTAAGAAAATAAGACACAGAACTTTGGAGCAACACCTGGGGAATTTTACATTGGCAGATGAGATCAATTCTTAGTAGCTTATGAGATGCTTTATTGAATGTCAAAAGGAAGGGAATTCTTAGGGCTAGAGGTTCGTTGAAGTGTTTGAAGAGCATCTCCTTCACATTATCTCGTGTGTTTTATGCCTCCGCCCTCCGCTGATATTGAAACCAGACAGGGAGATGGTTTTAGTTTACCAATTGTACGCTTTTGCCATAAAGGCCGTGTGTGTGTGTTTGTGTTCTTCTAATACCTGGCGCTTTCTGTTCTTTCTCAACTGCCTGGATTTTTTACTGGGGCAAACACTTGCAGATATCTTGATGCTGGTTTGAATGCCATGGATTGGCTGGGTTTTTATTTCTACAGTCGCTTACATTTTAGATTACCTTGTAGTTCTCTGAAAAGCAATATTCTGATTCGATAGAAGTATTTATGCCTTTAGGCTGATAATTTGCCAGTCCAGAAACATATTCAATTTTTCTGAGAAAAATAGATAAAAACCTTTCTGTGAGAATTAAGTACGCATCAGTTAGCTAGTTTCTTATACTTGACGAATAGTTTTCTCCAGGCCTAACAAAAACTCCAATAGCCTTTGAAGAATGAGTAGTGAAGGAGGGCACACTGTTATTTATTCTATAAAAAATGAACAAGAGTTTCTCTACAGGAAGTGGTAACTATAGCCGCCCAGAAGCATTGTTGCTTCCTATCTTAGAAGTAGAAGAAAAAGGATTGCTGCAAAATTGAGACTTGAAATATGGTGTTTCCGAGATAAGTATGTAAAATGAGTCTTGTCTCAAGTTTCGTGAATAAGTACTTTTGGAGATTCTGATTGTGATCTCAAACAAGCACTAAGTTGTCAGGTAGTACAATTTGTGAGAGTGAACAAAGTTGCAGCACCTTTGAGATCATGATCTTGATCTTGTTGAATGCAATCAGCCTCTGCTTTTAATACTGAATTTTCTATCTTGAACAAAACCCCTTCTTCTTCACTGCATATTTCGGTCCAACAACTCCTTTACGTTAGAATTATGCAACAATAACAAATTTGGCAAAAAATTCAGAAAACAAGCATGTCACTAGTTCTTATTATTATCTGCTTCAATGCTTAGCTTTTAGCTTTCAGCATTTGTCGAATTTTGTAAATAATAAATTTGACGTGTAATTTTTTTGATTCACTGCCCTCTGAATCTAATAATTTATTAATAAAAACTATTGCAAATCTACTTGTATAAAAGTTTAGTTATTTTTTCAAAATGAAAACATTCAAGTACACAGTGCTAATGTTTAGAAATCTAGATGCAGTCATTGAACATGTAGTAATTAAATTAATGTATGTTTAATTCGAATGTTAAAATATAATGCAGATTAAAAAACTTAATAATAAATTTCACTACTTAACATTCAAATCCATACAAGATACTTCATCATCACGGTACTCATCAAGTAAATCCATACTTATTTATATTTTGTATAAGAATAATTCTCATATAATGTTATGGGAAGAAAAGATTATGGAAATGATAATGCCACTTTGCACCAACAGCCACTTGGAATTGGTCAAATAAGTGACTGTTTCTTTCTTTCTTTCTTTCTTTCTTTTGGCCAACGAGGCTGTTCAAAATCACTAGTTTTGCAGTATAATGGTGAACTGGTTTTATTTGCACCAGTTCATCAGTTTTTGGTTGAATCAACGTTGTCAATAACAAGTATAGGATCCTCCACGAAGAGAGTTTATCAGGTCTAAACTCTCAAACAAACTTTACTATTTTTTTATTACTATTGTAAAGCACATGATATTCAATTTTAGATCTTCAAGAAACAAAATTACAACTTTATGGGATTATATATATCCCCCCCCCAACTTATATTTAATGCATTTCCAAACCAACCTTTGCTTTTTGTTTCTTTTTTTTTTTTATAACTTTAATTTAATGAATTACGCTACATGATGCTTATTTTGAAATAATGCTCAAACATACCAACGGAAAATTAACAACATGAGCTAATATAGCCCAAAATAAGTATGACTTGAATGTACGTAGATGCACACATGTTTCGCTAATATAATTCTCAAAAATCACAACCTAATTATTGTAACAATTAATGAACTAAATAAACCAGACATTACACCGCTTGTACATATATAAGGAAGAGCGTTTGAAGCTTCAAAATTGCATGTATATATCTCATTAATCATCAAGGGTAGACCACTAAAAGAAAAGCTAATCTAGAGAAGGGAATTGAAAAGAATATAAATTAAACTAAAAAATTCATCTGGTAGAAAGAAAAGCTCAGCTATTTCATCATATTTCTTGACATTATTCCACCCTATTTAAAGCAAACATTTCACCTAAATAATATACTAGCTTGACACATTTTTGCCGTGCCACTCGTTTTCATTCCAAAATAAAACTCCCAAACACTTATATGGCATGCAAAGGCTAAAGTGGGGTTATCTTGGCAAAGAGTTCATGCTCAGACTTACTGGATGCTTTATTAGAAGAACAGATGTTGCAAAGTTTTTAATGGAGAGGATAACAAATTAAAGAAAGGTATATTTTGTTTTTATCCACATAGACTGTACTTAAAGGCATGCTAGGGAAGAGAAGAATAAATCAAGCTGACGATGATCACATGAGAAATGGAGAAAACTAGACACTGAATAGGTTATATATGGTTCAATTAATCACACGATGGTGGGCTATATACTATCCCAATACCATCGAAAAAATTATGGTAGGCGAAATTGGAGAATTTCTTATGCTCATAATCTGGATATCCATTCAAATGTTTTATTGGATCTGCCTCTTGAATGCGAAGTATTAATGATACACAAATTATTATTGTTATGGTCTTCCCTAGATTCGATTATCTAACTGATGAGTTCTTTTGGGCTTACGCCTGCTCATTTATATTAAAGGGGAAAAAGGCCCCAAAACCATACTAAGACCCCGGGTTGTTTTGCAGATCAAACTATATATCAACGTTGAAAATGATATTTAACAAAAGACCAAATTATGCAGACATGCAACAGAAATTGCAGGACACTTTCAGATGATTGCAGAACTACTTGCGGCGAGCATAATAATAATAAATGAAGAGAAGACATTCCTACATAAAGAATGTTGATGATTATAATAAAGACACACCTGCGATCCACTAATTCTTCAGGTTCAAAACCGATTTCATTATTCCTCTCATCATCACCATAATGAATGTCAAGCATAGACGTTGACGAAGACTTTTGATCATTATATAACTCATCGCCCATATAACCACCACCCCTCATATCGTCCCCGACATTATTCTTGTTCTGTAACGATAAAGACGACAGACACCCAGAATCCTGCACTCCCCAACAACCACTAACATCCTCCTGCAAACATACATCACTATTCTGAATCTGATGATGTTGTTCCTGCGGATGAACCATCATGTACGGCGGTTCTTGTCGAAGGTATTGATAATGAGTGGGATGAGGTACTACTGGTGCAATAGGGTTGTTATTATAAAGATTTAAGTGATCATGATGATGAAGGTGAGGTTGGGATCGATAAAGAGCGAGCTGTTGAAGAACAAGCTCAAGCTCGGCCTGGTGGTATTTGATCTGAGCTTGAAGCTCTTGAATGTATCTGTAGCAACCTCCGACGGGGTCGTTAGCTCGCATGTCAGATTGGAAGATGATGGTTCGCATGGCTTGGTCTTTATCGTGGGGGTTGAGGTGTCTGATGATATTGGTGATCTTTTTGACACCGAACAATTTATGGGCGTTAAGGAATTGACGTTGGCGATCGTGAGGAAAATAAGGTGCGAGAATACAGTCAGGAGCGCATTTCTTACGATGGTACTTACAAGCAGCACAAGCCTGGTTGTTGTTGTTGTTAACGTTGTTCATGGCAATGTGGAATTAAGGAAAAGGAAGAAAGAGAAAGCGTCTCCGCCGGGAAAGGCTGGGGACGAGGAAACAGGAGGAGGTTTGGAGGGTAAGAGATCTCCTGAAATTTCTGGGCTTTGTTCAACAAAAACTAGGGTTTGTAGAAATGAGAGATTCAGAGAAATGCCAGGAGGTGAGAGTGAGACACAGATAGATATATTATGGGGGTTATAGGAGATGGAGATCTTATTTATTTTTTAAATTATAAAATAAAAATATTTATATTATCAACTGATTTACTTTGTGTGATTGACTGTAGTTATAAATAGTATTTTCTTTCTTTGTCACTTTTTAAAATTGGGTGAAATTTAGTTACAAGTCTTTTAGAGGGAGATGAGTAATTAGTTAGTTATTAGAACATATAAGTGGTTGCTTAGTTCAACTGTTCTATGGAAACTTGAATTTTGAAACAAGTTTATAAAAATCTTACTTATTTAATATTTTAATTATCTCTTACCAAAATATAATAATTTTTAATGATATATGTATTTGTAAGTTATGAGGTTTAATTATAAAGGAGCCATGGATATTATTCTTTAAGTGCCCATTTGGATTAGCTATCAACAACTGTAATTTTAAATAATCATAAATTTTATAAGTGATATTGGCTATAAATGATGTTAGTTAATGTTGATTTTTGTTTTTATATATTTTTTTATAAGTCACTCTAAGAATTGTGATTTTGTTTGGTTTTCATTTATTAAAATCACTTATAGATATATAATTACCAAAAAGACATGAATTTAATAAATATTATTAAATATAATTATTTGGGAAGAGATTTTTGGGAGAGTGTGGGAGGATAGATTGGAGAAAATTCAGTTGATAAAAATTGATCGGAATTCTTCAAACGCAAAAGCTACTCCTTAATGTTGATTTTAAAAGTACAGTGAAAAAGTAAAATCACAATTCATCAAGATTTCATAAAAATTATCTAAACAGGATAAATATGCTTTATAATCACTTATTTAGATTCAAATAGGCTTATTTGAACTCTCATCACTTAATCAAACAGGCACTAAACCAAGTAAAATCAAAAGCTTTTTTCAAGAAGTTTTTATTTCTTCAAATAAAGTAAATCGAATTAAAATTTTATATAAAGATAAAGTACTAAATATACATTTTAATCATTTTTATAATACATAATATATTTTACTTATAAAAGTTTTTAAAATTAATTTCTTTTAAAATAGATTATTAAGAAAGTAATAATTTAAAATTTGGCATGGCTAAGAAAATCAAAACAAACTTTGGTTGTAACAGAAAAATCGGTGAACGTGTCATGGTTGCATTCCAAGTGATACTAAAAATCAAATTGGTTGGGCATAGAAACAAATTTTTCCTTATGGTTTGTAGAAATTAAACTTTTGCATTTACAATAATTTATGATTATGATATTCGATGTACTCCAACTACCTTATTCATAGAGATTATTGTAGAGATTTATTGTTTCATAGAAATACTTTATCTGACTGTTAGCTTTCATATTTATATTTATTATAAATACTCCTTTATATCATTTTTTTTAAAAAGTTCAAAATTATGGTCCACCAGTTCAGCTGTGACCAACTCAATTTTTAAAATATCAAATCCAAAATTAAGAATGATATTTTCATAAATTTTACTTTCCCAAAAAAAAAATAATCGGAGTCCTTTGATTTTTATCCTGTAACTAAAAATCACACTTGTTGGAAGAAATAAATTTTTTTTGCATTCTAGGTCTCAAAAGGAACACCCTTATCAAATAAAAAAAATCACGTTATTATCTTGATTATTTTTGCTAATAATAATAATTAATTAAAAAGCGGGGATAAAACTAGCTAGTGATCTAGCATGCGCATCAACTTCAAAACATTCCATGCAATTATTGTAAATTGTTTTGTACTCTCATGTTTTTTTTCTTTCTCATTTTCCCCCTCAAGACTTTCAATTGTTGATCTTGTAAACGGTGTTTGATAAAGCGTCGAATAAGGATATCCTCTGGCAGATTTTTACGTCATATGAAAAGCTGCAGTTTAGAGCTGAACTCAGAAATCAGAAATCTAAAAGGCATGTTCTACCATTTACAGAACCTTCAACGACATTAAATAACAAGGTTCACCCAATAACAATGGGGACTGTTACAGAGAAGAAACATCAATAATCAATAAAGAAACTATACTTGTGAGGAGCTAAATATAGAAATTTTAGCTCCCAGTTACCAGTTGCCTCCACATTTCCTACAACCTATTTATCAAAACTTCTGATTTTTCCCTTCAGAACCGTAATATCCAGATATTGATGATAGAGAACCCTGCATTACACGTGTTTGAACTTTGAAGTTAAATAAAGAAACTTACAGGGACTCAGCTTTCTTTTTGTTATTGATGAAATCAGCGTATCAGGGGGGTAAAGAGGAACAACCAGAAGAAATAAAAGCAAAAACAATATCTCGGTTTAGTTTTGAACTAATAAGCAAATAGCCTTTTGGAACTCAAGGGCTCTTGTTTTCTATAACAGACAACTCCTGTACTTGTGAAAGGGGATTAAAAATTAATTAATTTCATTTCTAGCTTCACACTAACCCACTCTAAACCACAAATGGATGCAAATATAGTTAACTAACATGCTTGAATGACGTATGGACGAATAAAGCTGCATTTATAATCGCGTCTCCTTAGTTTGGCTAGGGAAAATGCTGTGAAGTCCCCTAAGCCTACACTTAATCATCTTCACTGGCATTTCATTTCGAATATATCAAGTATTACGCTTCCATATGAATAAAGATGACTGTACATGTTTCTAGTCAATCTCAACTTCAAAATAATTTGCATCTTTGCTGCTGATAAAAAGAGAATAACCATTAATCTACCGAGATATAGCCTAATGTAAAGTTCCTTACACATTTGATTGACTGGAACTTATGGCTCAGATTTAACAAGCTCTTCCACAGACTTCCGGTAATTAGCAATCAAGTCTCTGCATGTAAAAAAAAAAAGGGGAGGCATGTATTTAGTTTATAGAATCTCAAGCAAACAAAGATGTATGAAACAACTACTACTACTACTAACCTTCGCTGATTTAGCAATTGCTCACTTTCCTCTAGCTTCTTCTTCTGTCCCTCAACTGTCTGTGTTAAGCATGCAGAAAGTCCTAATTTTAGATCAAGAATAACTCCACTGACTAAAGAATATTAGCTGAAAATTTAAACCTTCTGTTGATTTTAACAGCCCTATTTAGACAAGAATCCCCCCCCCCAAAAAAAAAAACCCCCTTTTTTTTCTTTTTCTTTTTTTTTTTTCAAATTCAGCATGGAATCTGCTCATCATGGCCTGTCGGCAGGGCAGTATTATAAAAATGAAAAGGGGAATCTCAAACCCAATGATCTGTGCTGCATAAAACTACTAATTAACTACTACATTTATTCCACAGAAAGATGAATCAACATCTTTAGTTCAAGGGCTCAACTAATACTCATTTTTCCTTCATAGTAAACATACACAAAAGCAGGGCAAAACAGGAAGAAATATGTTATTAAAAATCAAGGTAAAAGCAAACTAGAGACGTGTATATATAGAGAGAGGTTAATTACCATAGCCTTGGTGCTAATGGAGCCTGAAATGGAGTCTAACAACTGCTGGCACCTCTCGAAATGGCTGCTCAACTCATTAATCTTGCATTGATTTCATTTTAAAAAAAAAAGTCATTGATAATAGTTACAAAACATCCCGTAAAGGCTGATATTTGATAATCCAAAGTCAAATTCGATAGCAAATGCTGAAACCAACAAAAATGAGAGGAAGAAAGAGAGAGAATCATACCAATGCATCTGATTGCTGGTCCCTACTTCCATGTTCGACAACCTCTGCCAAATTCTCCATCAACTATGCCCATAACAAAGAAAACCATCATAGAGGTCAACAACAAAAACACGATAACCAAAAAAGAAAAATCACATTGCTATCTTTCAAAAATAAGTTCACTGTCAAAATACTAATAGTCCTCCGCATACATCTCCTCATTCGTTTAAACCATTTAAACTAATTCCGTGAATTTTGGGTTCCTAATTGACGTGTCACATCTGAATGAAAATTGAAAGCGTGCTAGATAAAATTACGGAAATTAGGGTTTCGAAAGCTAACATGCAAGAGATGAAAGTGAGAAGCTAAGGACTGATGAGGATTCTGCTGCGGTTGAGGTTGTGGCTGGGGTTGTTGCTGCAATTGCGACTGTTGCTGATGTTGTTGGAGAAGACGCTGCGGTTGATGTTGCTGTTGATAGAGGTTTTGCTGCGGCTGTTGAAATGGAGATTGCGGGGTTTGAGCTTGAAACGTTTGCTGCTGCTGCTGCTGCTGCTGCAGAAATTGGTGTTGTTGTTGATGAAGAAAGAGAGGATCCTGATTGGATTGCGTAAGGTTGGAGCTGTGCGTGGGGATCATAGTCCAGTTTCCTCCGCTGTAATCCATTTTGCCTTCTCCCTCTCAAGCTGTGTAGCGGAGGGAAAACAAAAAACGCTTATTTTCTATCGCTGAGACGCTGACAGGAAGACTGGAAGACGGAACGAGATCATCAGATCCCTTTAACACTGGTAAATTAAATCATATAATTTAAAAAATTCTTACTTCTGAATATAAAACTCTTTTTATAATATAAATTACACTATAAAAAAGAGTTATATATTCAAAACAAAAGAATATTTTTTATTCTTAATAAAATATAAAAATTAGCTGAATAATTTAAAAAAATTATTTCTTATCCTTAATATAATATAAAAATTAGTTGAATAATTTAAATAGGTAAAAAAAATCAGTTATGTTAATTATTTATTATAAATATGTGTTTTTTTTAAAATATAATTGTTAATCAAATATATTGTTTAGAATTATTATTATTACAAAAATTATCTTTGAAAAAAATAGATAAACATATAAAACAAAATAGATTATAATCTTATATTTAAAACTAAAATAAAAATCAAATGAGCTATTATATTAAGGATTGAAGGGCGGAGGTAGCAATTTTTTTTTAGAAAATGTTATTTAAAAATACCTAAAATTTGTTTTAAAATCCATATGCAATTTATTTTTAATGGTTAGCAACTCTTTTTTCAGTGGTCTTATGCATAGTGGAACATAAAGATTGCACTGACTAAAAATAAGATGCAAGCGGGATTTTTTAGGAATATGACTGTAAGATCATATTTTCATTGTAAATATAAGAATATAATCTATTTTATCTTTTATATTTATTTTTTAAGATAATCCTTGTAATAATAGTAATTTTAACTAATACACTTAATTAGTAAAGATATTTTAAAAAAGAAAACACATATTTATTACAAATAATTAATTTAAGTAGTTTTCTTAATCTATTCAAATAAGTCAATTGGCTTTTATATTAAGAACTAGAATAGTATTTTTTTTTTCAAATTATATAATTTAATTTACTATTAATTAATAACAATACTTTTAAAAAATAACACTTATTTATTATAAATAACTAGTTTGATTATTTTTTAAATATATTTAAATTAATTAGTTAATTTTTATATAAAAACAGAAGTATAATTCATAATTGATTAAAAGAGTTATGCCAGGGAGAAGACAATTAAACGACGTCGTGAGCTCCCGCAGCCGCTCAACGTCCGGTCCGGGGACAACTGCTGACCTTATTTTTCGCTCCGAGGAAGGAAGAAAGATCGGCGTGCCTTAAATTCGCGGCTTCCTGTCTCATCCACCCTTCCAAGTTCCAATTTAGTTACATAAGCACCGACCTTGGATCCTTGATAAATATCCTTTTTAGGCCGCGTTCCAGGTTTTATTTCCGTTTTCTGTCCTGTTCTGCTGCACTTTTCGTGTTGAATTTGGTATGCTTTTTCGCTTCTGAATTCTGAAACTGAACATTGCTGTGTAAAATGCCCACCTTAGATTTCTTTACTTATCTTTTTTGCCCCTGTGAGAATTGCCGCATTCTTAAGCTAATAATGGAAGGAAATGAAGACAATAAATTATTTGTTTGAGAATTTAATCATGATAAACATATGCATTGGGTAAAATTTGTTTTTTCCATTCCAAGCTTTGTCTATCTTGTGAAGTTTCCTGATGATTCTGTTCGTTTGAGAGGTAAAACCTGAAAACTACGTATGTACATCTGGGTGCCATTAATCTTTACTGCGGTCAGGAGGAACAGTTTTAGCTGCTCGATTCTTTACTTAATGCTAAATGATAAGCAAAAGCTACAGACATGATGTTGGTAGATTTATCAAGGGTTATTCGAGTTCTGACTCTTTTCTAGGGAGCCGCATGATTTTTCATTATCATTTTTTCCTTTTTGGGTTTTTTTTTGGTTGGGGTGGGGGGGTCAATCTCGTTACCTTTGCCAAAATACGATTATTACGAGCGATTGCTTTCTTTTTAGGGTTGAATAATAAATCCAGAATTTAAGAGAATATATTTGGTTCCCCCTCATCTTTCAACCTGAGCCTATTTTAATTTTTCAACAATTTAAGCACTAAAGGGCTGTCACAGTGCTATTAGATTGTCGATGCTCCTGCTTGTAGGAAATGGTGATGGATGTGTTGCATTCAGATGGTTTGGATTCGTTTGATGAGTCTTTTTCGAAATTGCAGGTAGTCTTGGAGGTATGGCGGTAAAACCAACTGTTGCATTGAGGGCGATACTTGTAGGAGGCGTAGCAGCTTTTGCAAAAATAGCTGGGGCAATGAAGGCTGCAGGGGGAGCTAAGATGGGTGCAGCCGCGGCTGCCATGACTGCCGCAGCAACTACAGCTATGGCAGGATCAAAACAGGACCAGAAAGATGCTTCTCAAAGCACTGCCAAATGATATCTACAATTTTGTCTCTCTTTTGGCAGGACCTGATGTTTTGTCTGATGGAAACATTATGTAGCTTAGTTGCCTATTCCCAGATTTTCCTGGGAACAGAGATGATGTGTTGTACGTATTTGCAATTGTAGTCCTGATAGGTAGTGATGTAATAAGCACTTAGAGGGAACATTGTTTTCTTGCTCTAAGAAATTCAGGTGTTAGATTGTTTTCCAATTTAGAAACATCTGAAAGTAGTAAGGGCAGCAGGAGATCTTATTTTTAATTTTCTGCCCGTCATGTATCAAAAAAAATATTGAGCAATTAAAAGGCTTTGTTCGACACATGTCCTCAGTGCATGCAGAATGTAATTCACTTTGCTGCTTTTATGTCTTCATTAGTGTTTATATGGGATCATTGTATTGATACGTACGATTGGTTGGCCTAAGGAAATTATCTTATGCATTGTTGTGAAGTCAGTTTCGTTGCCAACATGGGGAAACAAGCCACTTTTTTGCTTTTTCTCATTCAAACTGTGATGAATTCCAGGTTAATGGTAAGCAGCAGTTGTATTTCAGGATAGGTTCATGAGTTCATAAATATTACTACTGTATGCAACGGCAAAAGAATGGAAGAATGGAGATATTTTTCAAAGATACTGGCCTCCGTGAAATGGAAAACAAACGAAGGCTTATCCAAAGTGATATTCGTAGGCCAGAACAATCAGAAATATACGTTGTTATTATATAAAGAGTATATTACACCGTTGTTTCAGGAGCTCATAATCATATATACTATTGTGTGCAACAATATAACAATGGAAGAATTAGGATCCTTTTCAATGATATTATCCTCCATTTATTACGCACAAAATTCCAGCTTATCCAATGTGATATTTGTTTATCTGAACTAAATAATTCCTTCACATCGACTTGGGACCCATGTTGGTTCTTTCCTTCGACTTGAGGGTTGAGCGACAGGTGAAGTCTGGCTCATTGACCGAGTGTACCACAAGTTCAGGGTTTGGAGATTCCAACTCAAGAATAACCTGCGCATCAAGTTACAAAAATAAGACTTCATACAATACAAGAAAGACAGATGAATTTCCATGAAATACTCAATAATTCTGGTCTCAAATGATTTAACCCATAGTGAACATCTCTATACTAAAGACAGATAACTAATAGCTCATACCAGGGTATTATCCCCTTCCTTAAGGAGTGGAGCTGGAACGTAGAGGTTGCACTGAGGTCCTCTCAACTATTAGAAAGACGTACATATATTAATTCAAGAGGAAAACAATCATAAATATAGAGAACAAACTATATAGCCATGCAATCTAATCACAAACAAAATACACCCAAGAGATAAAAGAGAAGTTATTTTTACCGGCCAATATCTCCCTAAATTAAATTCATTAACAAATGCAATGCCTTTCCCCCAGTTGTTGAATGATAGGAATGTATCCTTGATGAGTTTTGATGTATCAATTGAGAAATGGCCAATGTAGATTGCAGGTACAAGTGAAGTATTCTCTGCCAAAAGGATAGCCTTGGTTACAGTTTTGATATTATAACCCTAAGAAAAGACACTTGAGAAAAATGAATAGCTTGGTGCTTACCAGACTCGTATATTAACTTCTTGCGACGCATCAACATTTTACTGAATGTCGAAGAAGAAGCCTGTGCAATCGGATTGAAAGTTGGAAATTCATTCAGGTTGTGAAAAGGAATAGGGAGCATTTTCCAACCGTGTAAGGTTTCCCCATCAAGATAAACAGAAGACAGAATGCCCTGTATAGAAGTTGAGACAAAATTCAGCAAGAAAAAAAATCATCTAAGAACAATGAAGTGCGCTATCTTCACATAACCTTACCTTTCTGTCAAAGATGAAAGGACCATAATTGATATGACCCATGTTTTCAACCTATAAAAGAGGGAAGAAAAACACTTAATTCAAGTTCCAAAAATGTCAAGGGCAGTAAATACACTCTTTATACTTTTGTTCTTGAAATGTGGATCTTTACAATGTTTTGCTTTCCATAATCACATATTAGGAATTAATATACATCCAAGCGAATGGGCTATAAAGTACAATATTTTACTTCAGTGAATGCACAAAGTTTGCATGGGACTGGGATTTACTTCTAAAACGCATATGTTAATGAGTTTATGCTTTTATATTTTATCCATTAATTTATATGAGAAATATAAATCGATGGTAGTTCTTCTGATTCCAGTGATTATATATTAATCGGACAATTCAAGCTTATGTTAACAGCGCAAAGAACAATCATGATCCATTGCCACTTCCTTAATCCACGAAAGGGTGGAGTTAGAATAAGCAGCTAAAATCCCAGAATCTTTTCTTCGTACATAAACAAAGTAAATTAATCAAGAATAGGAAGCAGATACCAGTATATATAAATTGATGTCAGAAAAACACTTGGTTTCAGGAAGGCTGAGGTTGTCATTCAGCCGTCTTTCCAAGGTACCAACATAAGTTGGCCGTGCACCACTTTCTTTGGAAGGACACGAGATAAATACTTGAGCTCGGTCATGCACCTGCACATTCGTAATAAGCTTCACACAAGTATAATTGAGACGCTCTGTAAACTAGCTAGCTATTGGGTAATCCATAAAAGAAGAGAACATGAAAAGAGACGCTCATACAGCCTCTAACTGAGATCCAACATTGATTGCATTGTCTCTGCTAGTAATGAAAATAAATACATAACCAGAAAACAAGACTGAGAATTACTGAAAGAAGATAAACAGCACCTTAGGTATGGATAAATTGTTTCTGCCTCCCTTAGAAGTGTATTTGGACATATATAACAAAAACCCGAACATCTGGATGCAAGGTAATTCAGTTCCAATAATATACCTTTAGCAATTGCATCAATATGAACAGCTCTCACATACCTGGCCCAGTGACTCCATTGACAATGGGTTTTGGGACTCAATCACATTGGTGGGATTGGCCAGATCAAACATATCAAACAAGGAAGCTTTTTTCTGTAAGTGAATCGGTCCATATCCGGCCTTTCCATTATCAGGGGGAACTGATGGAAGTGGGGCCGAACTATATTGCGCTATGACTTTCCGAAGAGCTAAAATATGTGCAACAAGCTCAAATTTAATATCTTTTTGGGATGATGGCTTGGATAGCAAAATCTTAAAAATTTGGGCGTGGGTATCATTTAAAAAACCTTTTAGATATATAAATACTAGCAAAATCTATCATAGTGAGCCAGCACAAAAATAAATAAGTTGTGCTGCAAAATTTCTGATAAATCTAATTCATGATATTTCAGTTTCCTTCATTAGGTGCCATGCGGTTGATATGCATTTGCTCACAGCCATAGCATATCCACTCGATGATAGATACTAACAAACAGATAGCAAAATTAAAAGGATCAACATTCATTCACACAATCTACCACATCGCAATGTAACCTATTTAAACTACCAATTGACCCCAGGTTCCAACATCAAGGGCTCATTGGATCCATGTACAGGTACCAAGTAACAATTGAAAGTTGCATGATATCTACAAATCTTAGGCTACATGGGGGAAAGGGAGTCCTTTCTCTTACAAAATCATGTACCCCATCTAAATGCCCTGGGCTGGGGATACATTATTATAGCCGGTAATCCAGAAATTCAGGTAGGATTCCTGAACATCAAGCCTATATCTGATTCAATAAATATTGCTCCCTAAGCGTATTCTTTGGGTTTGCATTTGTTATCCAATAACAAAAAGAATTAGCTTATCAATAAAAGTGCATAAATGATAGCCTGAAAATAAGTAGAAAACTAACATTCTCACCATTGAACTTTGCATTGTTCACATCTCCAGATTCTCTGATTGGTGCATCCTGGACAAGATGGAGGCATAAAAATCATAAGATGAAGACAAAAATCAATAGAATGTGAATCAATGGGCCCAAAGATTTCTGACATAATCATAAGAAGTGATGTCAGCCTTGTAGTCAGCCTCATCTTGACCAGTATTTGCCCCATTATAGAATCCAAAGTTTGTCCCTCCATGTGCCATCTGAATTCAAACAGCCATGCCAAAATATTATTTAAATGTCATCTCCGTAACAGCTAAAATGTGGAAGTTGAGACATACATAGAGAACTGCAGAACCATTCTTTTGCAAAATATTTTCTAGGGCGGCAGCTGTAAAATCAGCATCAGTTGCAGCAATGCTCTCTCCCCAGTGCGTAAGCCATCCGGTATAGAATTCACTGAAAGGATAAGCACCATCAGTATTTAGCGTCCAATAAATAAGATGGTATAATAATAACATATATATTTAGCTATAGGGGTTATGGTTGTAAGTTAGTCAATGCCATTAGGTTGCTAGGTGTTATTAACCACTGGCCACATGGTTCTCTGCTCACACGCTCTAATACCATTTTTTCTTTTTTCTTTTTTTGGGGGCGGGGGGTGGTGTTCTTCTCCTATCATAATTAAGAATAATATTCTGTAAGAACACACATACGCTGAGAGTGGCGGTGATTTTCCAGGGGCATTGAACTCCTTCTGCAGCTTGAATATAGGCCAAGGGTCATCTCCAGTACTGAAGTCAACAGCTATAGGAAGAGCATATACATTAGATTGTTTGCGATATATCCTATGCAGATTCTGTGAGCATCAGTTGATATACCTGATAATAGCTAATAGCTAAACAATAGAACAATGGATAGAGGATGACAGGGGCTGTGACATGAATATATAAGAGGAGGGCAGTGGAAGAGAGATGAATGAAAATATGTCTATAAAATCTTGTAAGTAACAACTTTTATAATATATGAACTTTTACCTGAAAAGACAGCATCCCCACGAATAGTTCCTTTCTCAAGATGTTCCCTAGATCCTCCATCTGTAGTGTATCTGAAAACATTGAACATGCAGTATTATAGAGAAGGAGAAAAATAAATATTCAGAAGAAATGTGTTTGTCCTGAATGCCACCATTGACTACTTGGAGATAAGCTTCAGAAAACAAGCTTTTAGATTATTTTTAAAGTTGCAATACGGTGCCAGATTGTTAATGATGCCTTATTCTGAACAGTATGTTAGTAGTAAACAATGAACACTATCTCAAAACCTTCCAAAAGACACCCTTGAATTCTGTGTAGAGTTGCAAGCCATAGACAACCATGCATGAACCATTACGCCACAGTCAAGAGGTAAGAGATGACTCTTATTATCACCTAACAAAGATGTCTTGAGATGTATTTCTATAACATACATTAAAAAGGAAGATGCCAAAAAAAAAAAAAAAAACTATTAGCAAATTAGAACCGAAGGCTCTAACATAAGGTGGTGGAAAGTGAAACAAGGAAAGTTATAATACAATTTGTTAATTTAGTAAATATTATTTTTTATTATTCAATAATAGTTATGGGATTATGATGTGTTTTGGATGGAAGTTTGAATATTTTTGTCAATTTCTTTCATTTGGCTATTCTGTCTCTCCTACTTCACAATCTAAATAAATTCTCTCATCTCTTCATTCTATTTTTCACCTAAGATGACAGGTGACCTTTACTTTATTCAGATCAACTGGTTAATTGGCGGAAATAATTTACCCATTTGTATTTGGAGGAGTAGATTATAAAGACCAAATTAGCATTGCAATCTCCTTGAACAACAACCCCACCATACTCCATCCAGATGCCACTGTTCAATAACTACGAAAAATAGAGCTCAAAAACATTAAACCTCTTACAAAATAACATCATGCGCGAGATGACCTCTAGCCAAATTGACCAGGTGATGGAGATACGCTTTGTCATTTCCATATGAACCATACTCATTTTCAATCTGTGATGAACAATGTTTTAGTTGATTCCTAGAGAAGACATTAAAATCTCGAAAGTGACAGAATTTCTTAAAGCTTTGATATTAAAATTATTGTAACTTTTGAGTCCAACAGGAACAAGATGCTAATGACAAAATTAATATCTCATGTAAATAAACAATTGTTCACTTGCTTTGCTGGCATAGTAGAGTATTCATAATTAAAGGTTAGGAGAAAATAAATCTATAAAGGAAATTCTTCCAACTCCTGACTAAAATGCAGACGCTTTCAGTTTCTGTAGCCAGTATACATTTCTTATGCTTTATGATTTTAAACATCTTGGGGCCTAGTGGCAATATGCTGAATGCAATAAAGAAACTCTAGTAGAAAAAGACATACTTGAACCATTATAATAGGGCCTCCGTTGTCATAAAGGAAAGGGACTAATTTTGGAAGCAGATTGCCCCACCATCCATCAACCTTCAAAAATCGAACTATATGATAAGAACAAGCTGAAATAATCAAGCATGAGTACACAACAAGACCATAAAATATCATCAGAATTGAACTACAAATAAAGTTCACCTTTAGTTTTATAATGTTTATTAATATATGGTTTAAACAAAACTTCTGACAGCAAAGGTTGTATGCAGAAACCCCCAAAAGTAGGGGTCCTTCCAAATGTATATTGTGGCAGAAAAGATGCAATGCTCCCTCCTGGGAGTCGCGGAGTTTAATAACATCCATATTTTGAAGCTAAATGATAAAAGGAGGTATATATTATATGGAAAAAATCATTTACTGATGCAGGATCAGTAGCACATAAATAGCAATGGTATGGTGGAAAAAGAGGATCAACATTCCTCGTCTGTGGAGATTATTTTATGGACATCGAGAAATTGTAAGTGTAAACATAGAAAAACAACATTAGATGTTGTACGAGGTGTCAACAAAAAGAACATGGAAGAATGAGGAAGGACATGTAGTAAAATAAATTTGAAAGATGGATCACAAAGTCGTCTTTCCATTTCCCAAATTTACCAATGAAATGAAGAAAGAAGTGGGCATATAAAACATTTAAATCTAGAAAATGTTAACTAACATGAGTCATGGCCGAACTCCATAACAAAAACATACCAGTTTAAGAAAAGTAGAATCAGATGATCTTAGCTTTGGAGATGGATTCATAGCGAGTAACCAAGCAGGGAAACCACCTAAATCCCATTCTGAAATAAATCAATAGTTAAATGTTAGCAAAACTAACACAGTACCTAGATCATGACTTATGAGTGCATTTCATTGCGAAGCTACTTGTAGAGATTCTCATTTCAATCAAAATGCCTTTGTTCTTCTCTTAACCATATATATGGAATAAGGAATCGAAATACCTGTACCAAGAGATGATAGCAAGAATGCCCCACATGCTATGGGCAGGAAAAATATGCTCTCTTTCGTTATTTAGCAATATCAAGTGAGAAATATATCACATGTCAAAATAGTATTACAGATCATTAAGTTTATAAATTGACATTCTTCTGTTCTGTCACCTAAATCTGCATATATGCAGAATAAAGATGGAGTAAATATAAATGAATTTACATATATATATATATATATATATTTCTAGTTGTCTATTTAATTGAAATGCAAGTTCAATTGTGGAACACGCATAAAATATAAACAAAAGAATAAAACACATGACAGAGAAGTATAGCTGAAAAGGATCTAAATTTTGCATTATTTAGTTTTATCACTACTTTGTACTGAAAAGCAGAACACAGAGGGGGTTGTTTCCAGTGTAGAGAAAGTTGGTAATTTAAAATTGCAGTAAAGATAACTCAATGTTGCTAGAAAGTTCAGAGTCAACCTATAGCAATTAAATTATGCCAAAAAAATCTTGCAAACTGCTTCAGGGTAACAATACGAGGGAGAACCTTTAAATCATTCTTTATATACTTACATTGAAAAAAACAAAAATCATACTCCTTGAATCTTCGCAGAGTAAGAGTTCAACAATTATATCATTGTAAGAGATATCTAAAAGTTAGTTAGGGCATGCATACCCAACCGCAATATCAATTATAAATATATGCATGCAAATCAGAAATTTTCGTTTTGGTAAGCCAGAGAAGCTCCAAGATCACAGGTAAAGTACATTAGTAGCCCTAGAAGTTACAGCTAACCTGCACATATGTAAGGTCCAGCTCGAAGCATCACAAGCAAACCAAGTTTGTCACAAAGTTTGAGGAATGCTTCAATGTTGGCAATGCCCTCAAAATCAAGCTCTCCAGGTTTCGGTTCATGCAGATTCCAAGGAACATATGTCTGAATGGTATTTAATCCCAATGCCTTAGCTTTTAACAGTCTATCTTCCCAGTACTGCAAAAATAGAAGATATATGATGCCACCATATAAAAGCATATGAGCATAACAGAATTCACTGACTACAAAACGGAAAAGAATGATTTGCCGAATCATCTATCAAACCTACACTGTCATCACATAATGAGCATGACTGCAACAGATGATGATCGCTCACACTTCACTCAATCTTGCATCATATTGATTATGTCTGATAAGAAACTACAAAGAGACTATTCTTCCATCATAATTTTTCAAGAAAAAATCTCTAATAAAGTCATCACTTATTTCTGCATCTTTTGGCAATGATTTCCGTGACTGAGTCCCTTGTTCTATCTTTATTTTGAACAAGAAGAGAGATAAGAATCTCATTTCCAGGCCTCCAGGGAAGAATGGGCTTAGGGCCAAAAAGGATGGATGCCCCCCATTTCCAATATTACTACCTATCTCTATTGTAGTTTTAGGTGAGAAATGACTCCGAAGGATAGTGGCTTCCATTGGATTGAGAAGAAAATGAATAGCCATTCCTTGTGAAGTAATTATGACGTGCTCAGTGCCAAACATCCTCATGAATCAGGGAAATGCCAATGAGATATATACCTGGGGAAGCACCCGAAAATAGTGCAAGTCACCACCAATGATCTGGAAGGGATGACCATCTTTCCAAAACATATCATCGCTGATCTCAAACTTCCTGCTGACCTGACAACAAATGCAGGAGAGTGGACTTGGTCAAGAGGATATAAAACTCAACTCAAAACAAAGAAAAGCTACAAGTCACCTCAACATGAAGACCGCATGTGAAATGTGATAATAATTTTCATGAAACGGATCCAGCACAGCTGAAAAGAGAGAATAGCTCGCCGTTTTCTAATGACGGAAAAACTTACCAGAGAAAAGATGCAGAAGGTAAATATGATTGAGTAAGAGCATAAGCTTCAAATTTCATTTACAGTTTTATTTCGCTGACAATGTTCTTAAAATTAAAAAAAAAAAAAAAAACAACTCTGTAAAAAGGTTCTGAACCGCAATAAACAAGAATCATGAAGAAGAAAACTGCGAACCCCGTCAGCCGAACAGTTCTGGTTTGCTCAATAAAAAGTAAATTCAATTTAGATTCCAACGATCACATCGATAGCAAGTTCATTTCCTACTTTCCCCCTACCCAGAAACTAAATTTCAGAAATAATGAAGATCAAGCATGCTTGCTCATGACAGAATACGCATATCTTGGGTAAAAGGGTAAAGAGACTTACATTCTTCTTGGGCTGAGAACGATTACCATGGTGGTGAGAGAAGGGAGAAGGAAGACGAGCGAAGACAGGGACGACGGTACAAAACGCTATGACAAAGACAAGGATCAAGGAAGTTTTTGTTTTGGCACTTCTTTTGCTCCCCATTGCAAAAAGTTTGGATTTTGGAAGCTGAAGCTAGTAGAGTGAATCTTCTTCAACCCAATTCTCAGCCAATGCACTTGGCACTCCGTGCTGTTGGGAAGAAGGATCCCACTATCTCTCTTTAGACCCAAAAAAATTAAATTCATAGGGCAGACAAAATTATCTCCGTAAGATCAAATATTCCTCAACTGTCACTTGCCTGTCCCTTCTGATTTTCACATATAAATAAATTCGTAAATATCTTGCCTTTGTTAAGGAGCCAATGAATGTCCCATGAATTTTTTCAGATATGTTTAATAGCCACAGGGTAATCTGAAAAGTTTTTTGTATGGTTGCTAATGACCATATTTGTCGTTTAAATTTCATTTTGATGCTTGTTAATAATTAAATATTCGCATGCTGTTTTAGATCATTTACAGAGCATAGGAAAGAATGATGATAAAAGTTCAATATTTTTACCATTATGGGCCAAAACATGTACCATTAACTGCATGCAATGATGCAAATAAGCTAAATGAAATAATTAGAATCATCTATCCCTTATAGTTAAAAAAGGGATGCTGACTGGGAAAGAAAACGTTGAATTAAAAGGATAATTAATTATGTTTAGGATAAGGACCCATTGAATTAGAAATTGGAATTTATAACAGCCTGACTAAGAGGTTAGGATAATACCAGAGGGAGAAAAAAAAAAAGAAATAATTTATGGAGTATTTTCATGGGGATTATGTGTAGGGATGTTCAAGGAGCCCAGTGGCCCGTTATGCCCGCCCAAGCCCGCAAAAAAATGCCCAGCCCGTTCTGAAAAAAATGGCCCAAAAGATATATTGGGCATATTCGGGCTGGGCATATTGTCGGGCTGGGCTGGGCATCGGGCACGGTATGCTGCCCTGCCCATTTGGCCCTGCCCACAAAAATATATATAATTTTATTTATATATATTTTATTTGTCTCATATTTATCTCCTGAATCAAACACTCTATTAAATTAACATTCAATATTCATTATATTTATTTATTTTCAAATGATTTTGAAAGTAAACGTGTTATCATTTACTACAATTTGTATAATCATTCTCTTTTTTAATGCAAACATTATGACTATTAGCAATTTGTATAATTGATCCATGCTTTTATGAGTATCTAGGAGTTATGGGGGGAAAAATATTTACATTTGGTTAAGAAATTTTAAAAACTAGAAAAGCAATCAAGTTTAATAAAGTATACTAATAACATTTTTGTTTTTCATAGTTTACTCCTCTTAGCAACTATAAAATGTTGTTTCATAATATATCAATTGCTAATAACTAAATTAAAGTCAAGTTACCATTTTAATATAAAGTTACATTTTATTATCTAGAAGAACATAAATAACTAGTTAAATAATATAGTATATTGATTTTCTGGGCATGGAAGCCCGCCCTGCCCAGCCCGCATTTATCCTGCCCAAACTTACTAGGGCTTTTCATGGGCAAGGGCGGGTAATGGGCTGCATTTTTCAGCCCGTTTATTTTTCGGGCTGGGCATCGGACAAGGGTCCTGCCCTACCCAGCCCTGCCCATGTGCAGTCCTAATTATGTGTTTACCCCTAACCTACTCCCATGGGAAAGGGGGACACACACCGTACATCCCTGTACTCAACCACATACTTATTTTGAAGTTAGATTCCACAATTTTTTTTTACAAAAAAAAACTATATTCCTCTTATTATGTGTTAATTATAAAAAAAATCTTGTTTATTTTAAAAGCCTATATAATCGTTTTAAAAATAAGTAATACTATATTGGTTAGTTGTCGAATCACATTTAATTAAAAAGTATAAATACCTTTTTTAGCATAAATATCATTCAACAACCATTTAAGTATTTATATGTATTGGCCAAAATTAAAATAATTTTAGCACACATATTTAGTTAACTCTTTTTAAGAGATTATGTGAAAATATAACTTTCAGTCATTGATATCTTCTCTCAATTATTGATTTAATCACTAAACTTTGAATTAAAAAAACCTAATCCTTATAATTTCTTGAATCGAAACAACTCAATTCCTAACTTAATAAACTATAATGACTCAATCTTTAAATTTCGAGTCAAAATTTAAAGATTGAATTCATAGAAAAGAAAATGAGGAGATATTTGAGCTGGAATATGCATATATATAATGAAAGTTTTGGTGTAACCGAAGAAGAAGAAGAAGAAGAAGAAGGGATTGATGGGTGTGAATGTATGATGAGTTTGTGTTGCTGCTAGCTCCTGCAGGAAGAAAATCATGAGGTGTGGAACACGAGAGAGCGCATTGACTTGGAATTGATGAGTTTCTATATTTTTATTGTTGCGTTAGAATTTCTGCTTGTTTGTTTCACGACATTGGATTGCTTTGAAGTTGTAATGTGTGTTACAACATTCACATAGCAAAGGTTTGTCTCTGACACCAACAAAAGTTGATCCAACTGGTAAGTAGTTAGCTCATAACCTATAAGATTGTGAGTTCGAATTTTACTGTTGATATAAAGACCTTATTGGTTGGCGATCTGAAAGTATGCCCTGATCTTAAGAAATTTTTAAGACCCAACTCATCTAAATTTTTTTTTTTTTTAAAAAAAAGGGGCTTGGCTTTTACACGAAATGTCATGAAACAAGCGAACATCATATGTTCTGCTATCCTCTGTTGCAAGCCCATGATTAATTCGTCCGCAGTACTGGGCTTTGGAACCATAACACAATACCAAATAGCCAACGTTACTATGGCCCAAAACACAATCATATATATTTACATATGTATATATATTTATAGAGAGAGAGAGAGAGAGAGAGAGACTTGCAGTTCAAACACCACGCAAATCATCTACATAGCTAGCTACAATATCTGGGTATTAAGTCAATAAAAGTAACTTGGAATAGTCACTTGAGGAAAAAAAAAATTAGGAACATGAGGGATGGAATGTAGTGTAGTAAGAAACAAGTGTAAACCACATGGTTGGATGTTATCTTGCTATGTACAAATATCGACCTTGCTCCATTTTGACATCAAAACTCAAGAATAATAAATCAACGTCGATGGAATTGATGAAGTTATTAGAACTGATAGATAAAATGATTTTAGTAATCTTGATTAATGAACTACATATATCTATATGTAGGTTTGGAAGGTAGACTACAAAAACCTATATATATTCAAACAAATTGGGTTCACTTGAGAAACATAATTACCGTAAGCTCTAGCAAACTACTAGTATATACTAGTTAGTATTTGTTTTGGTTTCTTTGGTTTTCCCAGCCACAAACTACTGATCGCCATTTAGGAGACTATATAGCCATGAGTCCTTATGTTTAACTAGTTTGAGACAAACAATGAGTGTCTGGTGTGGGCCCTATTGACCTGTTTATGACTAAGAGGGTGTTTAGATAGGAACCAAACTATAGTTTCAAAAGTGCTTTTATGGTTTATGAAGTAAATATGTAGAGGAATTTGCCTCGTTTTGCGAAAAAGTGCTTATGAAATCATAGTTTGGAGATTGCCAAACACCCTCTAAATTGAGGAAAATATATGTGTAGATATCGAAATTGGAATATTTTAATGTTGTCAAAGGAATGGATAATCAATCAAAAAATTTATGAGTAAAGGGTAAAAGTGACATGAGAAAGACGGAAAGAGAGCAGGTGAAGTTGATAAACCTTTGGGACAGAGAATATGTATATTGATATGATGAAAATGTGTGTGTGGGGTATTGAATCCAAAAGAAAAGGCAGCATTATCGTTTCACAGACAAAAGCATATAAACATATGGTTAAAAAGAGAGAAGTCAACTCTGGATTTTATGATGCCAACTCATCAACATAACTATGACTGATTCATTCCGCCATGTGTCTTTCAGCTTTTATATAAACCCTACATGCACTCGTATATATATGTTCTTCATGTTCATTATATATTCAACCAGACATAGTAGACATGTTTGCATATATAATTGGGAAAAAAGTGGTGATAGAATGTTCTTGCTTGATATGTTTTTATTTAGGTCATTCTGACTAATGAAGTTTTTAAATACACTACAAAAAAATTGACTTTCAGCGGCGACAAAAGTCGCTGCCGAAAGTTTTTTGCGGCGACAAGTCGCCGCTAAAAAGTCGTTACCGTAGCAGCCGTGGTTGAAAACTTTTAGTGGCGACTAAAAAGATCGCCGCTAAAAGATACTTTCAGTGGCGACTTTTAGAAGATTCAGCGGCGACAAATGTCGCCGTCGAAAACACTTTCAGGGGCGACAAAAAAGTCGCAGCAGAAAACACTTTCGGCGGCGACACTCTTGTCGCCGCCGAAAGTGTTTTCAACGGCGACTTTTTTGTCGCCGCTGAAAGTAATGCCTAACAAGAATTGCCTTTACCAATGCCACGTCATCACCGCTGACCGCCACGTCATCACTAGCCACCTCCACGTCATTGCCACATCACTCCTCCTCGCCACGTCATCATCTAAATATTTTCACCTTAAATGTGTCTTCTTCCAGGTTCGAACTCGTGACCGCCTCCTTTCGTGTCCAACCTTCTTGCCGCTGAGCCAAATTGAATTTGTTTATTAATATTGTAAAATAAGATATATATTATTATATTATACTTTCAGCGGCGACAAAAAAAGTCGCCGCTGAAGGTCCACTTTCGGCGGTGACACTTTTGTCGCCGCTGAAAGTCTTGGTTTCAATGGCGAACTTTCGGCGGCGACTAAAAAAGTCGCCGCTGAAAGTCTTGGTTTCAATAGCGAACTTTCAGCGGCGACTAAAAAAGTCGCCACTGAAAGTCTACTTTCGGCGGCGACAAAAAAAAGTCGCCGTTGAAGGTCCACTTTCAGCGGCGACTTTTTTTGTCGCCGCCGAAAGTCGTCGCCTAAAGTCTGTTTTTTTGTAGTGATATCTGGGACTTTTCACCAGTATTTTCTATATAATTCAAAAAGAATTAATTGAGGAAGCTTTCATGCCAACAAGAAAAACGAGTGGAAGCAAAATGCACGGGTGTTTTTGAGTCGGAGATGAGGTTGATTCTTTTTTAAAGGATGTTTATCATAATTTTAAAAGTAATTTTATGGTATACAAAGTAAATATATAAGAATTTGCTTTGATTTGCTAAAAGTGTCTTTTAAAAGTACTTTATGATCTTCCAAACACCCTATTAATATATTAAGGGGGTATTTAGATGAAAATCAAATAATAGTTATAAAAATAATTTTACGATATACGAAATAAATATGTGAAGGAATTTGTCTCGATTTGCGAAAAAATATTTTTATAAAATATTTTTAGGGATATCTAAACACCTCCTAAAAACAAAATTAACCAGACACACAGTAGTGTGTGTTGTGGAGACACACGTATACACATATTTTTTCTCTTTTAGGTTAATACATATACACATATTTGTATGTGGGAGAGTGTGCTTTGATTTGTGTATATTTAATTTATTATGTTGGGTGTTGGTGGTGCTATTTTACTAGCTAACTAGCCCACCAGCCTTTCCTTTCCTTTTTTGCTAGTCTCACACTGTTCATCTTCGCACCTTCCTAATTTCCCTCCAGCCTCCGCTTCCTCATCTTATCAGCTCTTAAATCAATAACCCTAGCTAACAACTTGATGTAACCTTTTCTGTGCGCGCAGGTATGCGCATTATTATTGCCAAAAATTAAGTTTTAAGTAGTCAAGCTTTCTGAATATTTTAAACATGCACTCAGGCAATTAATGTCGATTATGTAATTCCAATATTCATGAATGGAAGCTGGCTAGCGAGGCTGAGTAATATTGCCACTCTTCATGGGATGGTGTGTGTCCTACATAAAAATGGAACTTGTTTGATTTTTGCAATACAGCAATAAATAAAATATGCAGCAATTATAAAAGCTAATTAATTAATTTTGAAATATCAAGAAAGTTAGTTAAGTTAATTATTCATAACAAAAATATATGTTATTTTTCCTAAAATATCATATTAATAATGTGTCTTAGAATTACTCTTTCATAGAAATCTTTAACATATGCAATTACTCTTTCACTGGATTGCAATTGAAAAAAAGCATTAAAAAAGTCTTTAGCATGAGTAATTGCTTGTTATATGGAATTATGTAAACCTATAGAAATATGATTGGGAAATACCACTTCCCCTCATGGTATTCCCAATCTTACATACATAAGTTTGTCTAATCTCATTTAATAAGTAATCTCTCATACTAAACACTATAGTCTCAATCTCAATCATAATCCCTATATCTCATTTTTAATATTTCATACCAAATGGTGCCTAATGATTACTTTGGAAAAAGGTGGAAAAATATGGACAATAAAATAAATTTAACTCTTATATTTAGGGTTAAAATAAATATCAAATTAACTTTTATATTAAGAATAAGAGAGAGCTAGGATATAATATCATCTCATTGCAAAAAAGTTTAAACTCATCTTAGCTAGTTGGGGCACTATATGAAGAATCCTTGGTTAGTGCATGTGTTGAAACTATGAAAGATAAACCCCATCTAAATAGGAGATTAGTATAGGTCCTCTCTTCTTATAATCCCGAAGAGTTTTGGGGTAAATCACCCTTTAAAAGGGTTGTTTTGTTCCCTGCTATATAAACATTATATATAGGATGTCTGTATCTTTACATTATCAATAAAACTTGATCGTAAATGTAAATATCAATTTGAGAGAGAGACATTTTATAATCCGACCCATACTGACGATGTGCTCATTTCCTTTCTCTGCTGCTTCTGTGTGTGAGAGATGAATATATATATATATATATATCAACGCACGCACACATATAAACAAATGAATAGATACGGTATATATATATATAGAGAGAGAGAGCATTGGGATTCAGAGGAATCTTTGGGTGGAAAGAGAGAGAGGGAGGGATGTCGAGGCTTTGCGAAACCCATGAAAGCAGAAGTTGGCAAACAGCACTTTCAAAGTTGGCTTTTTTACATGCATATTGTAGTACACATACATTGACCTAACATGCCTTATCTCAGACAATAATTTACAGGGATATGTACCTCCCTCCCATCTCTCTCTCTCTCTCTCTCGTTTTTTTTTTTTTTTTGGTCTTCACTAATCTGCTAATTAAGCTATCAGGATATATAAACCTCCCACATTCACATATTGCTATGAGATCCCTTTTGTCAATAGTTTATACAAAAATAAAAAAGAAGAGAAATATGTGTAAATTTTGTTTTGAAGCCAAAATCACCACGAGAGATCAGAATATAGGATGTCCATAATTTGATGAAAAACTGTAAAATCACCATCCAAAGATGTATGTTAGAATTAAGGAACCAAAAACTCGACGAAAAGGACATGGATTGATGTGTGTAGCAAAACAAATTAGTTCCTCCCAATTTTGTCAAACCAAGATTTTAATCTTTATTGAAAAATATGTTCATATTTATTATCCAACAATACTCAAATAAGATTGTCTCCAATAAAAAAGGTAAATACTAGTTTGTCTTAAGAATTTAACTTTTTACAAGTATTACTTGTAAGAATATAAATTTATTTTGTAAATATATAAATTTAACTTGTAAATAACCAAATTTAATTGATAAATATAAAAATTTTAGAGCTTATTTTTATATAGAACTTTTAGGCAGGTTTCTGTGAAAGTAATATTTTCACACAAAACCCTAGCAAGCTGCTACTTTGTTTGGTTAAAAATGTTCATCTGAAAAGACAGAAGAGAAAAGAAAAAGGGTCACTTCACCCTCTGCATAGTACAAAATTGAGACCGACGATCTGCTGTTTCTCTTCTCAACCTGAACCATTTTCTATATATTCACCTTCACAGGCACTTCTTGAAGTGCTCTTATTAAGTCTAAGCTGAATTATATTATAGCTTCCTGGAGCTTTATTAGAAGAGACTCTCACATTGAAGATGATTATGTGCATGTGTGTGTGTGTGTGTGTGTGTGTGTGGTGGAGTCGTCGTCTTCACAGTTTGGATAACAACTTTGGAAGAACAAAAAGACAAAGTCCCCTTTGACAGCGAAACAAACACAGATGAGAAAAGAAAGAGAAAAAAAATAAGGGAATCTAATGAAAAGTAGATTTATGGATGATCTATTTTTGTGAAATCCAAAATCAAAAAGCCACCACTGTATCTATGCAAGAGATTTATCATCATTTTCTCGGGATTGAATCCCCCACTTGCAGCCACTTCAAGTATCAAATAATACATAGCTTCTCCTTTTCTCCTCTTTTTGTTTTAATTCCTCAAAATTCACAACACACACCATTCTAATTAGTGCTCCTCTAGTTTTTAATATAAAAACTAGTTGACTAATTTGAGTAGATTAAAAAAATTAGTTAAATTAATTATCTGTAATAAATATTTGTTGTCTTTTCTAAAATATTCTTGTTAATCATCTGTATTAGCAAGAACTACAACTACTACAAGGACTACCTTAAGGGGAAAAAAATAAATATGATAGATAAAGTGGATTAAAATATTATATTTAGAACCAAATTGAATGTTAAACCAGCTCTTACATTAAGTACGGGGATAGTAGTTAATTAAACATCTATCCACATAAGAAACTATGGGGAATTTAATGGGATTAAACGGCCTAGACGTATTTCACTCTCTGTGTAATCACAACTATGATGTTGTCTCTAAAATGGTCTTTGTTGTTTTGGATGAATAAGCAAAAAAAAATAAAATGAAATGGGTCACACTTTTGTTTTTCTTGAGTAATTTTTTTCTATTGACTCGATCAACTTGAATTAATTGGATTAATTCAAGGCGAATAGGAGATCAGTTTAATAAACTACCTCCTATTCGAATTATAAGACCTAATTTGTAGTGTACAAATAAGTTCTTATAATTAGGACAGGAGGTAGTATTTCTGATAGGAATTAAATCAATATCGATATATTATACATATATCATATATAAAATATATAAATATTTTAAACAATGGCCATGGTTGTAATTTATACCATCTGGACTAGAATCTGAGCAGGCATCTCATTGGTTAGGACATTGTAATCAATGACGGTGGTTAAACAAATAAACCCAAGATCTAATTAGTGAAAAACAGCTAATGCCATGCTAATAAGGACAAGTATATAATTTCATTAGATAAGGAGAAAGTATATATGATTTTTCTGATTTTGATTATGGCTCAAATTGCAGGGTGAATATAGCCATTGACAATATGATTTTAGCTAGGCTTGCTAGCCATGTCCTTGTTCGAAGCAAGAACATTTAAGTCCTTAACCTTTTAAGAATTATATATTTTGCGTTCCTCCATTTGTATCTACAAGTGACTTTTAACTAATTCGCATAAACTAATAAATAATTAAGTTGGTAATTAATGGGTAAAATTACTCAATTTTGTTAGAAAGTTATTCTAAATTACATGCAATAAACCCTATGACTCAATACTACTCATTTTTCAATCTTTCCCCACCATATATACTTAATAATATCCATATATCGAAAACCATCATTATAATTGTTGGTTGTTTTATAAGTTTTGCAAATTGACTTATAAATAAGAACGTAAATAACTTTTAGAAGATGATTTATAATTAGTGACGGAGAGAGTACATATACATTAGATGAATATCATGTGGTTGAAACTACTGGATTTCCTATTACTTTAGTTTATTTAATTTGGATCTTTCTTCTACTTCCCTCTAAAGCAAATTTTCGCGGATAAAAACAAAGAAACATTACGAAGGACTGAGATGAGTGGTGATCATGTGATTATTGTGAGACTAATTAAGAAAAGAACAAAACCTTAAACTGATCGAATCAAGTAGTTAAAGAAAGAAGTATAAGAAGATAATAGTAGTAATGTGAGAGAATACACACACATATGCATATTACCATAATGTACATCAAGATTTTACCATGCATGTGAATTAACTAAAATTTTCGTCAAATAATTAACTAAATAAGGAATTACAATATATATATATATATGTGCCTTGCCTTTTTCGGATTATAACAAAGGCGAAATTCTAAATTGATATAGAAATATAAAAGAAGATACTCATGTATATATATGATAAATAGTGATAAGTCGGAATTAAGCTTGCCATTGGAACTGACCAATTCGGTGATCCTGGAGGGAAGAGGAAGAAGAGTTCATGCAGTTTCCAATACCAGCCATGCTGAGAATATCATTATGGGAAAGAGGTTTAAGACCCAAAAAATCTCTCGTCAAACCCTCGTTCCCAGCACTCCGACCGCCGCCGGCATCGGTTGTTTTGAAAGGAGCACCGTCGCGCAAGTTCGCATCTTTCTTGGGATTCAATATCCCACCATTAATAATCAAAGCCTCCTCGAAAGAACCCGCCGCACCTGCAAACTGATCAGAAGTAGAAGAGAAAGAGAAAGGAGACAAGAAGCCATGGCCGGAGCTGGTCGTAGTCACGTGACCTTGAGGTTTCAAAGCGGAAGAGTGATGAGTGGTGGTAGTAGCAGACACGTGACTAGGGTTGGTGTGGGTCCTGAGCATGGGCGAACCGGTTCTGCTGATGGTTGAACCCATCTGAGCCGCTTTCTGAAGCAAGGCTGTGGCTGACATGTGCGAAGAAGGCGCTGGACCTGGAAGTTGGTAAGCGGGAAGAAGACCAGCGGTGGTGGGGGTTGTGGGACCTAGGCTAGCAGTAGGGTTAGGGTTTGGACTTTCATGGCCAAGATGATGAAGTTGACGGTGCTGATCTATAGCACAGCTAGTGGGTGGGCCACCACCAAGCCAAGAGGGAATCTGGATTACCTGCCTGAACAGACTAGAAGAAGAAGAAGATATTTCCTGAGAAATATTATTGTTGAAGTGTGGTTGTGAAGAGGGAAGGAGAAGAACTTGCTGGTTGTTTCCTGATCTTAAAGCACTCTCTTCTGCTAATACATCACAGAATGCTCTGTGCGTTATGAAACTGTCCCTCCTGAAAAATATATAATAATAACATCACAAACATATATGTCACTCATTAAATGTTCTCCATATATGTGACACATTGACACTACACAAGCATTGACTTCATCTCTTTCAGTCTTTGTCACCTATCTCTCTTCTGCAATATTCTTTCTCCTTTTTATTATTATTTATTCTTATCTCGTCTCCAGATTATCCTCAAATTATTTTGAGTTTTCATCTTTCAGCACTCTTTTCTTTATCCCTCAGCTTCATTTCTCCATCCTTAATAACTACTTCTGAGAAAACCTTGATGGTAAGATATTACTTGAAAAATATTCCACATATTATTCTAGTACTCTTCCGGTCATTAATATAAAACCTATTTAACTAATTTGATTAGGTTAAGAAAGTTAGGTAAGTTAGTTAATTATAAAAAATGTGATATGTTTTTCCTAAAACACCACAATCATCTTTCTTAATACCTCTATCCCTATTCTACTTGATTATGGTTGAGGGAGTATTCATAGGGGTAGGTTAGAGAAAATTGATAAATATAAGAAGTGGGTCTTATATTTAGGACCAAAACCAACTCAATAATTGGGTCCTATATTAAGGACCGGATGAGTACTTGAATTAATATATAAATTACAAAACATGAACCTTTCTATCACTTGTCCAAAGTGTCTAAGGAGCAATGTGAATATATTATTGCATATTCTAATAGACATCTGAACTGGTGCGGATATGATACACCGTAAACTGGACAATTAATTGAGGTCAGTCTATAAAAGAAAATTAATTACTACCTCTTCTTAACAACCTAGAGAGTTTGATATCTTTTGGGGTTTGGACAGTAATATTGAACCAATATGGAAAAGACCATTGTCTGAAAGAAGCGCGCAGCAAACCAAATAGATATATAATAATACATAAATGGAATTTTTTGAGTTAAAAATTTAGTTACCTAGAGAAGAGAGTTCCACAGTCACATCTGTACTCTCTGGTGCCACAGGTTTTGGAGTGAGCCTTCCAATCGGATTGAACAGCGTACCTCTTTAAGCACTTCTCACATTTCCACTTCTTCTCTCCATGCTTTCTGCAGAAGTGCTTCTTAATCCCTGTGAGGTCTCCCAGTGCTCTTGAAGGGTTATGGTGAACGCAGCTTGGTTCTGGACACACGTATACCTTCTTCCTCATCTCTTTGCTCGTTCTCTGCTTCAGTTTCCATGGCAGATTGTGCCCTCTTCTATGAAGCTGCAGATTTTGGTCCCTCTGAAACCCTTTGTTGCAGATCTCGCACATGAACCTGTTCGTTGCTAGCAGAGTCTTTGGAGACAAGGCGATCACTTCAGCTTCTGGGTCTGATGAACACAAACACAACACAAATAATCAACCCAATTCAAAGACACGTACACAAGAACGACAAAGTCAGTCGATTATGCGACGAGACAACGTTAGAGAAACAAAGTGTGGTTTAAGGATTTTTGGAGAGGAAAATGGGAACAACCTGGGTTGCCAGGGAGGTTTCTCTTTTTCTTCAGTGCTGGCTGAGATTGAGACGAACAAG
Organism: Neltuma alba; assembly: GCF_004799145.2. Taxonomy (NCBI): domain Eukaryota; kingdom Viridiplantae; phylum Streptophyta; class Magnoliopsida; order Fabales; family Fabaceae; genus Neltuma; species Neltuma alba. The sequence continues at coordinate 4,662 of NW_021634852.1, read as the reverse complement.
ATGATGATGGAGGAGCCAAGTATTGTTGATGATGAGGAAGATAATTGGCGGTACCAGTTGAAACATTGCCTTCAGCAGATGCAGAAGTAGTCATCAAATTAGACATGTTATTATTTTCCTGCACTACCTGATGATGGTGATTCTGTTGGTGGACGTGAAGCATCGATCCAACCAGACATCTATCTTTTTCTCAAACATGGAAATTCCCCGAATCCTAAGATTTCTGCAGTATTATGGTCCATACTAGATCTTGTTCTTCGCATATTATTAAAAAGATTTTTGGAATCAAAGCAAGAGGAATCGAAAGAGGAGTAATACCCTTTGAAATAATCCAGAGTTAAAAAATTAACCAAAAAAAAGAAAATACAAGTACTCCTACTTGAACAAACAATAATCTAGATAGAGTTTTCTGCCTTGGCACCAACCAAAGAGACGATGAAATTTTCTGTTGTTTGTCTAAGAGCAGAAGAACCAAGACGGACTGATACATATAAGTACAAAGAGAACTAAATCAGAAATGAGCCCCGATGGGAATATAGCTGGCTAGCTAGTCGCTTTTCTTCTTCTTCATGGTTCCAAATTAAACCATGGTGGCCGGATATAATAACAAGAAAAATCCACACTGATAATAATAGAAACAAAAGTAGAGACCCAGTTGCTTAAACTCACAGAGAGAGAAAGGGGGGGGGGGGAGAGAGAAGGGGTGGGATTCCCTCTGTACAAAAACCACAGCCCGAGGGGAACCCTACATACTCCTTACTACTGCTAACTCTGACGTGAACTTTCTGTCTTTTCCTTTGTTCTCTTCTCATTACCAGGAAAAACTTTTCCTACTTTAATATTGTCATTGTTTATTGTTTATAGAATATACTTTGCTTTTGACTAAAGCTTAATTTTTTTTGCGGTAACATTTTGCTTAAATACAGCATTCCATTGTCCTTACCTTTCCTTTCTCTCGTAAAGTAAGCACAGATGATTAGAGAGCAAAAAAGCATTAGCAGTGCACTTTAAAATCTAAAAAGTAAACATTTTTCAATTTGTATATATATATATATGAATTTAAATTTTATGAGTAGCTCTTTTTGAAATATCAATTTAAATTTATAAATGTGATAAAAAAGGGACCGAGAATCCAAGAAGTTTGAAATTACTAAATTCCAAATTAGATTTGATGACAACAACACTTTATTTGATTTTAAAAATCTGACCGTGCAAATAATAACAGATTTTTGTTAAAAATTTCTTATTTAAAATTTAGTAATTTTAAACTTTTTGTGGGATTCTCCCATTAAAAAATTTCCTCCAAATGCACATATATATTTTAAAGAGCTACTCACGCTACTCAGTGTATAAAAGTTAAATTATTTTGTGATCTTAATTTTCATGAATTAGTCTCCTTGAAATGATTAGGCATTGTAAAACTTTATTTGGCAATATTTCACTCGATTGTCTTGTCATTGTCCATCTGTAAAATTTAAAGTTGTGTTTTGGAAATTACTAAAAACTATCTCTCATATTAATTCATCAACATATAATTAGGTGAAGATAGGAACCTCACAAAATAAAAAAAAATTAAAAACTAAATATATGCATTAGATTTTTATTATAGATTTTCTTAGTATATATAAAAGATGAAGAAAATAATAAATTATATTATAGATAAGTCTATAAGAAATATTTAATTGCATTAGACCTTGTCCATTATTTAATTAATTAACATATCATGGTTGGTAGACCCCTTCCCTGCTTTAATTTCTACAATTTTACTGCGACATGATTGTTCAATGGATTAAGGTTTCTAACAGGTATGGCTAAAAGCTTTCCATTCAGTTCTTTTTCCTTTTTTTTCACTTCCTATTCTCTGCATCATATATATTATTATTTGCTTTCCTTATTGGTCAAATTTATTATCATTAAGCTATATACTTATTATTTAAAGAGCTGAAATTCCTGACAATTTTGCATGTTTCTTTGTTTTCTTTCTTATTTTTGTCCCCAAAAAAAAGAAATTAAGCGTTAAACTTTAGGTTAGTTTATTGAACTGTATACGATACTAGTCTCATGGCATACATACACCTTCTAATCTGTAAATAAAATAAAATATGATTAAATTTGTTCCAATATATTTGCATTTAAAATTAAATATCAGATATTTCGATAATTAGTATAGAAAGTCCACAAACAGTCCGTCATTTCCCTACCTATAAATAAAGAATACTGAGAGGAAAATTGTAAGAATATATTCTATTCTTAAACAACTAATTTGTCTGCTTCAATATACTAGTGTTTTTGTGAACAAATGAATTATCCCGAATTTATATTGACTTATATATACATACACACACACACACGTTCGTTAGTGTATGGATGTGTTCAAATTTCGATGAGGTTTTGTTCCCCATGTCCGAGTTCTCAAAAAAAGAAACGGGATTAAAGGGAAAACAAACAGTGATTTTGGTTGTCATTTTCTTGTGTTTATTCTGTCAATCATTAAGCTTTTGAAAATGGGATTTACCAAGTATGCTCTGCCACGTCATCATCTATCTCTTCCTTTTTTCAAAAAACAAACTTTGTTTATTATACTATAACCAGCCTTTAAAACAGCTGTGAATTAATATGATGGTAGGTGTTCAAGGCCGGCCCGTCCCGGTCTTATTGGGACAGGACGGATCTGTCCCGAAATTTTTCGAGACGGGACAAACTGGGACGGGACAAAAAAGGGACCAGGACGGGACACGGGACGGGGTCGTCCCGTCCCGGTTCCTTTTTTTTTTTATCCTATTTATATAATATCATTTTTTTCATATTTTTTTAAGATTTGAGACTATTGTATGGAACTATAGATATATTTATTTAGAGTTTTTATATTTGTTAATGATTTGAGATTATTGATGATTAGAATTTTTAGTAAGTTTTTATTGTGTTAAAAGCTTTTGTTTAGAGTTTTTAATAACTATTATATGTAATATTTTGAGCTTTTATTTAAGAGTGCCCAAACAAATAAAAAAGAAAATAAAAAGATGTTTTTATAAGATTTAAACTCAAAAAACTATAATTAAAAAAATCAGATTTTTTTAAAAAAATTAAAAAAAAGGATTTTCGGGACGTCCCGGTCCCGTCCCGAATCCGTCCTGTCCCGACCGGGACCGGGACAACCCCGGGATGGGCCGGGACACGGGATAGAAAATCTGTCCCGTTACTGTTTATCGGGACAGAACCGGGACGGGCTTGTCCCGGTCCCGATACGTCCTGTGAACAGCTCTAGATGGTATGATTAAACTTTTATATATATATATATATATATATATCAATGGTGATAAGATTGAGTGCTGTATGGATGTGGTTATAAGCTCTGAAATAAAAATTTTCTCACATACTTATCTCGTATTTCGTGAATTATGATTAAAAAGTTATTTATAAGTCATTCCAAATAAACCCGAAAAGTATTCTATTATCTAATATAAAATTAGAATCACATTCGAAACACTCAACAGGATCTCACAATAACCTCACAACAAAAATAACTTGAATCATAGACCAATCTTACATAAAGCGATAGAATTGCCCTTGATGAAGGCTTATTTGAATGTTGTGAGAGTTTTAAAAAAAAGTTACATTAAAAGAGTTACTATCAATAAGATCTAGCATTATAATGTTTCAATTTAACATTAGATATATAATATATACTATGTGTGTATAGAGAGATCCTACCAGTAAGGATTAGATATAGTGAAAGGAGCAAGTTTTTTTTAGCGTGGCGAACTAAAATTTTAATACTCATGATAAAAGGTGCTCATATTTAGTACTTCTCCGGTCCTTATTATAAGACCCATTTGACTTTTTATTTGGTCCTAATTATAAGACCCAATCCATTTTCTCTCTTATATTTATGCATTTTTTTCAAGATAATCCTTCTAATAATGATAGTTTTAGCCAATATACTTAATTAGTAAGGATATTTTAGGAATAACAACACTTATTTATTATAAATAACCAACTTAACTTACTTCCTTAATCTCCTCAAATAAGTCAATTGGGTCTTATAATTAGGACCGGAGGAGTATCTCATAGTGCTACCAACAAAATTATCTTTAATAAAAAAAATTCTTATGCCTTAAAAAAAATAGAGAGATCGGTGGTGATAGTTGTGTGCATTTAAGTCTAAAATGAGAATGTAGGGATAATAATTAAGTTTGGGTGGTCAAAATTCATCAAGTTAGATATATTCTTTGGGTTTCACTTTTTAGAGGGCACCTATCTGTTTACTTATTAAGTCTCATTGCTATACTAACTAACCTTTATCATGTCTCCTCCAAAATTTAAATAAAACGTCATTATCATATATATGTTTTGTGATGAGTGAGTGAGGGACTTAGAAAATTTCACACGCACGTCTATTTGCACACTCAACATCCATTAATTAAAATCAGGGTTTACTTTTTTTTTGTTTGCAAATTTTATCATCCGTGTATTTTTTTGGAAAAAAAAAAATTGGTAACCACATGCACCACCTAATTTACAATCACATCATTGATTGATTATATATGAGCAAAAAATTGGCTTTAAAATATTATAAATTTTTATTGAAAAACTTCATGATATCCACGAGGCATTGTACCTATAAGTACATTTCTTTTTTCTTTTTGAAAACATGGACTAATT